>NC_053025.1:38366329-38543554 GCF_003073215.2 Triticum urartu
CTTTATGACTAATGTTGAGTCCATGGATTATACGCACTCTCACCCTTCCACCATTGCTAGACACTCTAGTATCGCGCAACTTTCGCCGGTACCATACACCCACCATATACCTTCCTCAAAACAGCCACCATACCTACCTATTATGGCATTTCCATAGCCATTCCGAGATATATTGCCGTGCAACTTTCCACCATTCCGTTCATCATGACACATTCATCATTGTCATATTTCTTAGCATGATCATGTAGTTGACACAGTATTTGTGGCAAAGCCACTGTTCATGATTCTTTCATACTTATTACTCTTGATTCATTGCATATCCCGGTACACCGCCGGAGGCATTCATATAGAGACATACTTTGTTCTAGTATCGAGTTGTATCATTGAGTTGTAAATAAATAGAAGTGTGATGATCATCATTCAATAGAGCATTGTCCCAAAAAAAGAGAAATGCCATAAAAAAGAAAGGCCAAATAAAAAAATAAAGGCCAAAAAAAAGAGAAAGGCCAAATAAAAAAGGGGGGTACAATGCTACTATCCTTTTACCACACTTGTGCTTCAAAGTAGCACCATGATCTTCATGATAGAGAGTCTCCTATGTTGTCACTTTCATATACTAGTGGGAATCTTTTATTATAGAACTTGGCTTGTATATTCCAATGATGGGCTTCCTCAAAATGCCCTAGGTCTTCGTGAGCAAGCGAGTTGGATGTACACCCACTAGTTTCTTTTGTTGAGCTTTCATATACTTATAGCTCTAGTGCATCCGTTGCATGGCAATCCCTACTCACTCACATTGATATTCTATTGATGGGCATCTCCATAGCCCGTTGATACGCCTAGTCGAAGTGAGACTATCTTCTCCCTTTTTGTCTTCTCCACAACCATCATTCTATTCCACCTATAGTGTTATGTCCAAGGCTCACGCTCATGTATTGCGTGAAGATTGAAAAAGTTTGAGAACATCAAAAGTATGAAACAATTGCTTGGCTTGTCATCGGGGTTGTGCATGATTTAAATATGTTGTGTGGTGAAGATGGAGCATAGCCAGACTATATGATTTTGTAGGGATAACTTTCTTTGGCCATGTTATTTTGAGAAGACATGATTGCTTAGTTAGTATGCTTGAAGTATTATTATTTCTATGTCAATATGAACTTTTGTCTTGAATCTTATGGATCTGAATATTCATATCACAAGTAAGAAGAATTACATTGAAATTATGCCAACTAGCATTCCACATCAAAAATTATCTTTTTATCATTTACCTACTCGAGGACGAGCAGGAATTAAGCTTGGGGATGCTTAATACGTCTCCAACGTATCTATAATTTTTGATTGCTCCATGCTATATTATCTATTGTTTTGGGCAATATTGGGCTTTATTATCCATTTTTATATTACTTTCGGGACTAACCTATTAACCGGAGGCCCAACCCAGATTTGTTGTTTTATGCCTATTTCAGTGTTTTGAAGAAAAGGAATATCAGACGGAGTCGAAACGGAATGAAATCAACTAGAGAAGTTATTTTTGGAACGAAAGCCACCCGATGGACTTGGACCCCATGTCAAGGAAGGAAGGAGGAGCTCACGAGGGTAGGGGGCGCGCCCACCCCCCTAGGGCGTGCCCCCTGCCTCGTGGGGCCCTCGTGGCTTCCCTGACGTGCTTCTTCTGCCTATATAACTCCATATACCCTAAAACTTCCAGAACAGAGATTAGATCAGGAGTTCCGCCGCCAGAACCCTCCGTAGCCACCAAAAACCAATCTAGACCCGTTCCGGCATGCTGCCGGAGGGGGCAATCCTTCTCCGGTGGCCATCTTCATCATCCCGGTGCTATCCATGACGAGGAGGGAGTAGTTCTCCCTCGGGGCTGAGGGTATGTACCAGTAGCTATGTGTTTGATCTCTCTCTCTCTCTCTCTCTCTCTCGTGTTCTTGAGATGATACGATCTTGATGTATCGCGAGCTTTGCTATTATATTTGGATCCTATGATGTTTTCTTCCCCCTTTACTCTCTTGTAATGAATTGAGTTTCCCCTTTGAAGTTATCTTACCGGATTGAGTATTTAAAGATTTGAGAACACTTGATGTATGTCTTGCCGTGGATATCTGTGGTGACAATGGGATACCACGTGCCACTTGATGTATGTTTTGGTGACCAACTTGCGGGTTCCGCCCATGAACCTATGTATAGGGGTTGGCACACGTTTTCGTCGTGATTCTCCGGTAGAAACTTTGGGGCACTCTTTGAGGTCCTTTGTGTTGGTTGAATAGATGAATTGAGATTGTGTGATGCATATCGTATAATCATACCCACGGATACTTGAGGTGACATTGGAGTATCTAGGTGACATTAGGGTTTTGGTTGATTTGTGTCTTAAGGTGTTATTCTAGTACGAACTCTAGGGCTGTTTGTGACACTTATAGGAATATCCCAATGGATTGATTGGAAAGAATAACTTTGAGGTGGTTTCGTACCCTACCATAATCTCTTCGTCCGTTCTCCGCTATTAGTGACTTTGGAGTGACTCTTTGTTGCATGTTGAGGGATAGTTATGTGATCTAATTATGTTAGTATTGTTGAGAGGACTTGCACTAGTGAAAGTATGAACCCTAGGCCTTATTTCCACACATTGCAATACCGTTTACGCTCACTTTTATCACTTGCTACCTTGCTGTTTTTATAATTTCAGATTACAAATACCCATATCTACTATCCATATACCACCTGTATTACCATCTCTTCGCCGAACTAGTGCACCTATACAATTTACCGTTGTATTGGGTGTGTTGGGGACACAAGAGACTCTTTGTTATTTGGTTGCAGGGTTGCTTGAGAGAGACCATCTTCATCCTACGCCTCGTACGGATTGATAAACCTTAGGTCATCCACTTGAGGGAAATTTGCTACTGTCCTACAAACCTCTGCACTTGGAGGCCCAACAACGTCTACAAGAAGAAGGTTGTGTAGTAGACATCAATCGCCGGGACCGGATACCTGTCCGGTACTCCGAAGAAGACATCCGAAGACTGGCCTTCGGAGTGGTTTTATATGGAGGACGTCCCCCTTCCGGATCCTATTCGGATGGGTCTTCCCACTACAAAAAAAAGACACATCCATGACATTTTGGGCCGAACGAAATTTTTTCTGTCATACATATGACACTTCTATGACGATAATTGTGACAAAATCCGGCATCATCATAGATGTGGTGGGCTCCTACTTCTATGACAAAAACTCATGACAGAAAATGGGCTTTTCGTCCTGGGCGGGCCGGAGACGCAGCTGCATGACATTCTTTGGGCCGTCCATGACGGAAAAAACCATGGTAGAAGCGAGGGGGAGGAAAATTTTGGGGAGTTCCCGGTTACGGTGGGAGGTCGGGGGCCGAGCGATGCGCGTTTCTCTCGTACACGTACGCGCGTGTGTGCGAGGCGTTGGCTCTAACTGAATCCGAGCGAGACGTTGGGCTCTAACTGAACCCGAGCGATTGCACTGCAGGCTACATGTTACTGAACCTGAGCGATCGATCGATGGCTGTTAACTGAACCCGATCGAGCGACTCCTTCGCTACTGCTGCTAACTGAAGCCGATCGATGCTGCCTCTAGGATGAACAGTGAGCGTTGCGGGGGGGGGGGGGGGGGGGGGGGGGGGGGGGGGGGGGGTTGGATGAACAGTGAGTGGTGGCGTTGCCTCTGGATGAACAGGACCCCGTGGTGTGGTGGAGGGCTGGATGAACAGTAGACGGTGGAGGGGTGGTTGAACAAGACCCCGTGGTGTGGAGGGCTGGATGAACAGTACACGGTGGAGGGGTGCCCGTGGAGGGGTGGTTGAACAGGACCCCGTGGTGTGGAGGGCTGGATGAACAGTAGACGGTGGAGGGGTGCCCGTGGAGGGGTGGTTGAACAGTAGCCGGTGGAGTAGTGCGCGGTGGAGGCTGGATGAACAGGAGCCCGTGGAGGCTGGAGGAGGTCGACGGTAGCCCGTGGAGGCTGGAGGAGATCGACGGTGGAGATGAACAGTATCCCGTGGAGTCCCGTTTTGCGGTACGCCACACCCCTCCCGATGAACAGGACCCCCGTTTCGACCGTAGGAGGTACGTTTCATCCGTTCTGCGGTACGCAACACCCCTCCCGATCAACAGGACCCCCGTTTCAACCATAGGAGGTCCGTTTCGTCCGTTTTGCGGTATGCCACACCCCTCCCGATCAACAGGACCCTCATTTCGACTGTAGGAGGTCCGTTTCCTCCGCTTTGCAGTACACCACACCCCTCCCGATCAACAGGACCCCGTTCCGAACGTAGGAGGTCTGTTTCCTCCATTGTGCGGTACGCCGGGCCTCGTTTCCATCGCCTGTTCCGTCCAAGCCCTCCCGATGAACACGACCACGCATTCCGTTCTGACCCAGCCGGTTGGCTCCCACGCGTTCCGTTGCCTCCCGATGAACACGACGCATTCCATTGCCTCCCCATGAACACGATGCATTCCGTTGCCTCCCCATGAACACGACAACGACGCTGTTTCTCCGTTCTGACCCAGCCATGTACACGAGCCCTGGCCGTACGTATGCACGAGTAGGCGTTCGAGACCCCGCCCGTATGTACACATACGTGGCCGTATTTTCTTTCTTGCACCCTGGCTGCTGTACATACGTGCACATGCTACGTGCGCGCCTCTACTACGACATGTACGCGCCTCTACTACGACACGTGCGCGCCTCTACATCCACCAGTATATATGTACGTACACGTTCGCGACCAGAATGACAACGCTACGTACGCTTCGACCAGGTGGGTCCCGACTGTCAGGCACTTCCTTGCCTGCGAAGATGTAGCTGGTGGGTCCCAGCAGTCAAGGGGACGAATCATTTTTTTGCCCGGACGCACTTCCTTGCGTGCGAAGATGTAGCTGGTGGGTCCCAGCAGTCAGGGGCAAACATTGTTTTCACGAAATATGGTGGCCCGTCCGGTGGGTCTCCGCTGTCAGGTGGAGGAATAATTATTTTGCACGTAATAAGGAGGCACTTCCTTGCTGCGGCCGTGGACCCAGCTGTCAGCCTCTCCACGTATAGTCCACGTCCGATGGAAGCCGTTCCTTGACCACGTTGACCACGCCGCGCCGAGAGCACCAGGGCGGTGGACGACGGCGAGGCCTAGGAAGGGGACGACGCGAAGCCGGGGAAGATGCGGCAGTGGATGCCCATGCGTAGAGGAGTACGAGGGTTCACTGGTTCGCTGCGGTGTGAGGCTGCCGTCGCCGCAGAATAACAGGGGGTGTGGGTGAGTAGAGGGATGGCTTGGCCAGCGGTGGGAGTAGTAGGGGCGGTGAGGCCTCCGCCGCATCACAGCCGGCCACAGGAGGCAGGAGCACGAGGCACGACCGGTGCTGGTTTGGGCGGCTGGAGCAAGAAGACCAGAGGTTGAAGAAGCACTAAGGCCGTTGGATGGACATCGTACGGTCACTAGTGCTAGAATCGTGCATATTGACTAAGTTGACAAAGCCCTCCGTCCCCGTCAACTTAGTAGGCCCACAAGTCAGCCTGCCACTATACTGGGTCCCAGCTAACAGGGGGAGTATTCATTTTTTTGTGCGTAATAAGGAGGCACTTCCTTGCGTGCGAAGATATAGCTGGTGGGTCCGAGCTGTCAGCGGCGGTAACATTTTTTCACGAAATACAGAGGCCCTTTCGGTGGGTCCCTGATGTCAGGTGGAGGAATCATTATTTTGCGCGTAATAAGGAGGCATTTCCTTGCGTGCGGCCATGGACCCAGCTGTCGGCCTCTCCACGTACAATCCACTTCAGATGCATGTCGGTCGTTGACCATGTTGACCAGGCCACGCCGAGAGCACCAGGGCGGTGGACGACGGTGAGGCCTAGGAAGGGAACGACACAGAGGCAGTAAAGACTCGACAGTTGTTTCCCACGCGGAGGGGAGTACGACTGTACGAGGGTTTACTGGTTCGTCTGCTGTCGCCGGAGAATAACAGCAGGTGTGGGTGAGTAGAGGGATGGCTAGGCCAGCGATGGGAGTACGGTGGGGCGGTGAGGCCTGCGCGGCAGCACAGCCGGCCGCGGAGAGGAGGGAGCAGGCAGTCCTGCCGGCGCTTGTTTGAGCGGCTGTAGCAGGAAGAGTAGAGATTGAATAAGCACGACGGCCGTTGGATGGCCATCCAATAGTCACTACTTGTGCATAAACCTTTTTTAGGAAAGCCTCAAATCTGTGGAAAACGGCATACAGCCCATCTGCCATTATTTCTAATAATTTACAACCCATTTGCTAATTATTAAGTTTTTTTGGAGCCCATATTCTTTTTGTTAGCATTACAGCCCATATTGTGGCCACGGTTAAAAAATTATACGAAATTTTGCATATTTGGGTGCGGTCCGAACTGTTTTTAATCCCGAAATTTCGACTCACATTCAAACTGATTTTAAAAATAAATGTATATCAATATAAAATCCAACAAATTCTCCACGCATAAAAATTAATGTAATTTAAAATCTCGAAATGAAAAAATGATATTTGAAACTAATTGTCGGTTTGATGTGTTTTAAAAATGTACAACCCATTTCTCATTACTGATAGACCATTTTCTCGGCCAGCCGAATGAAGCTCTCCTCGTCTTGAAAGATTTGTAGCCCAACAGGCCTGACAAAGCGACTTACTTGGCAAATCACAAAAAAACTGGGCTGTGGCCGTGGACCCAGCTGTCAGTCCATTTGGTGGGCTGGGTGAAACAATGATGTAGCATCTATGCAACCCGTTTAAATCTCATTTGCATTTTTCTCGAAATCCATAGACTTGTTGGGCTGGGTGAAAATATCATGTTGGGCTAGACGGAGAAATGTTACAAAAACATAAACACATGGTTGTACGTCAGAAAAATCTTTGCAAGCTTATGTATGCAATCACTAGGAGTTAACTTGTCAAGTTATATATAAACAATTATTATTATTATTTTGTAAGAACTTTCAACTTACGAAATAAAATATCATTTTAATTTGATGAGTTAATAGTAAGTGGGGTATTATTATTTTTTAGGCTAGACGTGAGACAGTTGAGTTGGTTCTAGGGGAAAGTACTGAGAGAAAACTCAGTTTACATCGAAAAGAAAGTGGGAGAAAATTCAGAGACCTGCTGGGTCCACCTGAGGAGGGAAATATGTTGGGAGGAAGGAGATTCAATGCACAGCAGCCGAGTGAACTAGTTTTTTTACGGACAAGTGAACTAGTTTACATACATAAGCAAATAGCCACTAAAAAAGCAATCAGGTTAATGGGTTCTTAAAAGAAATATTTCAGACAAAACAGATAATTACGACACATAGGCTAATGCATGAAACACTCAGATGATAAAGGGCTTATAAACAGATAAAATACAACATCTAGACCTTCCTGGCACGCTTAATCATGACGATGCGGCTGTCCGTGTACTCGTCGGTTACGGGAAGCAGTCACGCCCTCATGTCCAAGATCTGCATGTACATGTCGTAGCATGCGTATGCGTCCTTGGCCGCGTAGGTTATGTAGGCTAGATTCAGAGGTACCTCCCACGTGTTCAGGTCGTCTTCTTTCATGTTGGCGTATTAGGGGTCGATGATGGTCTCAGCGAGGTCAACCACGGAGTCCTTCTCCTACCCGTTGCTGATGATCTTGTATTGCTTCTGGATGTCGACAAGCTTGTTGCACCAGATGGCCAAATCGTCGCGTTCTTCCTTCTCTCCACCATAGCGAAGGTACAGTCGGCGCAGCCGATGAAACGGGCGAATGCTCCAGAACCTGGTGCAGCCATAGGACCGAGGCGAGGCAGAGCTTCACCGAGCCCGTATCGTTGGTGTACATCACATTCAACTTGGTGCAGCCATAGGACTGAACGGCGAACTCAAAGGGGAACTCCTTGCTGAAGTCCATATCCAGCAGGCTCACCCCTCGGATCGCCATTGCAGTCTCTTCAAGTGAACGAGTGTGTAGGCGGCGGCAGCAGTTCGTTTTTTAGCTCTTGGGGAACTGGATTCAATAGTAAGCTGAGTGTGTACAGGCGACAACAGTTACTACCCCTCCCTTGTCCGCTGCACGCCCGGAAGAAGATGCACCCTCGGCCACACGTCGGTTCACGAGCGGGTCTGTATTGGTACTGTAATAACAGGAGTTAGTGATCACTTTACTTAAATTTAATTAGCTTTAATAGAAATTTGTACTTAAAACAAGCAATGCATTCGCTCGTTCTATCAATGACACAGGATCAACATGCACAACAATTAGAATTATTATTCTCAGGACGTACACGATCAGCACATTTGTCGCACTTTCACAAAGATAATACTACCAAGTTTGAACTGTTTGTTATGGTTGTTGTCCTCTGCATCATCATGCCGTGTTTCCCAGCTTGCAAGATTTAGAACCAACAAATAAGATCCAAATAATAAGTACAACAAAGATGCCTACACATCTCATTGATTCCCAGCTTGCAAGATTCAGAACCAACAAATAAGATCCAAATAATAAGTACAACAAAGATGCCTTCACATCTCATTGATTCCCAGCTTGCAAGATTCAGAACCAACCAATAAGATTCAAATAATAAGTACAACAAAGATGCCTACACATCTCACTGATTCCCAGCTTGCAAGATTCAGAACCAACCCATTAGAGCCTTTTGATAAAGTGAATATCGGGATTAAATCCATCTTGGCTAGCCATGTCATACAATCAAAGAACTTGGCGAATGCTCTTGACCGTCACAACATCTGTAGTTGAGTATTCCTGTTTGCACAGCATGTTTGCACAACACAAACAAGGAGATAGGAGAGCATGATTTCGCTTTAATAGCGGCCTCCTTGAACTCAACCTCCAGCTCTACTTGGATGAGGTATGCCTGGAGTTCCATGATTCAATTCATGTGCCTTTTTCTGCAGTTCACCTGAAAAGAAGCAAAGATTGCATCATTCAGCTAGTAAGAAGTACTTGCTCTTGTGAGCTGGTAGGTTCTTCTTTAGTAGTTGCACTAAAATTGAGGAACATTAAGGTTGGTTGTCCGGCTCATGTAAGGTGCAACTATAATTTTCTTATCCTTTTGTGTAGTTCCACTAAAATAAAGTGCCATTGTGGTGACAGTGACGGCACCATCTTGCAAAGGCTAATAGAATGTTGCACGAGATTACCAGCAGAACTTGACGGAGATTTTGGAAACTCCAATCACCATTTTGTGCAGTTCCACCAAAATTGAGAGATGTTGCCCACATGACATTTTAGTTGAACTGCACAAGAAACTCATTCCAAAAAAAGTGTTTTGTGCAGTTCACCAAAAGGTCACAATAGCAACAAGGTGAAATGGATATCCCTATCCGCACAAAAAGATAGAAAGTAAACAGTTGTTGGTCAATAAGAATATACGAAACATATACAAAATGAAAAGAAGCATCTTAATTATGTTCATGGCAATCACGCAAGGACAGTAGAAATTTTAAAACATCAGCAATGCTTCATGTTACCAGAAGCATTATGATCAACAATGAGATTCCTCAAATATGGGATTACTTTAATGGTGGCATTGCTTGTTTATCAGACACAGTAAATCAACAGCAGCTAAAGAATTGGTTTAAGGGCATGGGACCATGGGGACACCAGGACACTCAGCAGCGTAAAGGAGCAACTTACTTATCATACTGGGGAAAACAGCATGAGTGCCATTGTACTATGTGAGGGCAGCAAATCTAATCCTGGAGACCTTTTACTATGTGAGGACAACAAATCTAATCCTGGAGACCTCTTACTATGTGAGGGCAGCAAATCTAATCCTGAGACCGTTTACTATGTGAGGGCAGCAAATCTAATCCCGGAGACCTTTTACTATGTGATGGCAGCAAATCTAATCCTGGACATACTCTGTTGACTTGTCCACCAGCCGCCACTTTCTATCCTTTTTTCAACCAATAATAGATTTGTTCCTTATCCAGTTTGTACTGCGTTTTCCCATTATTTCCCTTGTCAACCAAGAGACCGGTTGGGTATCCGGTCTCTACTACTTTCACCATATCATTTCCTCTTTGAATCAAGTCCTAGATTCATGCTACAACTTTCCCCCCTTTCTTCATTGTTTGAACAAAGCCCTAGATTCGAATGCATGAAGTAGCTTTACCTCTAATAATACTAAAAATTTAGGTGGCTTTGGAAGAGCTGATGGGAGTAGAAAAAGATGCACATGCAGACACGTGGGGAGCTGGGGCACTAGAGCAAGGACGCTTTCGAAGAACTTATACCTGAGGGTCGCCGAGATGTTGGCGGTGGCAGGTCAGATCTGTAGACAATACGACAGGGAGGAAGAAGGGTCGGAGGACCTCCCGAGCCAGCCATGTGTCGGAGAGAACGGCACGGGCAGAGGATCGGGCCCCTCTGGCAGCTGTGGGTTTCCTCCCTCGGCGGCGATGACCATGTGAACGATGCACCTTTTAGTCCTCTACACACACCGGCCGAAGGGATCCGGCCGAATCTGTGACCAGCGGTGAGCAAAGAGAAAATGTCGCTACCGCTGTCTTGTTTATATCTGGAGAGGATGAGAGAATGAAGAGAGAAACCCTAGTAAAGCAAGCGCTCAGGCCCCTGCGTCCATATATAGTGGAGTGATTATCTTTTCTCTCTCCACAACAAGCGTTTCAATTTGTGTACGTGGCATTAAAGAAAAGAAACTCTCTATTTAAGGTGACTACTGTACGACTCCTACTTACTACTAGTAGTACTACAATATTGTTCACTTGTGCTCCCCGCCCCTCCATTCATTGAACAACCCCATAGGTGAATAAACATACAGTAAGTACTGTATTTATATAGAACGAACAAGCTCGAACTATTTTCGCGTAGTTAAAAGTTGAGGGCGGGGCTTTTCCTGGGCAGTACGCGCGGCAGTTTTCGGGTAGGGCCAGAAGACTATTTTAATTTTTTTAAAAACTTCGAGACGACCACTAGCATGGAGCCGACCCCAATGATTTTAAGCTTACAAGCATGGTACACGCTATCCTAGACTACTATACACATGAAACTGCCACACGAGCGTCCGGGCTGCGCTTGGCTCTTCGCCTCTTTGGGAAGTCGAACAATGATGGAATACTACATCACTCGAGGAGTACTACAGTACGCTTCTGGCCATCTGACACCAATTGAACTACTGCATGTCCACCGCGTGCGGGAGGGAGAGCTTGTAGCGAAAGCTTCTCCTAGTCTTTCCAGCCACCACGCTCATGGGTGAGGGAGGGACGCTCCTGCCTTTGCGTGTATGACAGGTGGGCCCTACAGGTGTGTGGCCAACCTATCATACAGCCAAAGGCAGGTGTAGTTAAGTCCGCGAGGGAGAGGATAATCAAACTTCTCGTTGATGTACGAGTTGACACAACACATCAAAGCACCGCACTCGATATATTTCAATAATTTGCGCGTGTGACTCCCAGATGCAGAGGCCGAGGGTCATCATCCTCCTTTTCGAGAAAAAACATACGCGTGTGTGAGAGGATGAGTGCGTGCGTGCACCTCTTCTCTTCCTGTATAACGTACTACTAAACTCAGAGTACAAGTTTTTGTGGGTGGCACGATGGTGCGTGCGAGAAGTCCCGAGAGATAGGTTTAATGCATTAATTGCAATGCATGCATGCATAAAGTACATGCATTGGTTAATTTTCTCTTAATACTTGCATGCAATGATTTAATGCACTTTGGAATCTGAACATGTGTTGGGGAACAACCAGATTGAGCCTTATAAAATGGAAAAACTAAAATTTTCAGATAAGCCCTATAAAACCAGAAAGGAGGGAGTAGAAAAAGAAGTACTCCATCCGGGAATATTGCCGCACTTCGAAACTAGAACCGTCAATAAATTTTGAGCTTGCGTCTCGTCACATTCCAAATTTCTCCATGCTATATTGACTTGCAAACTTGTTCACACCGATCACAACCTAAACGGTTTCCCACTTAGGAGCGTATTAGTACTCGGTTATAAATACTAGTATGCCAAGATGACTGCACATTCCTCCTCAACTGCTCATCCACAAAAACAAAACAAGTCATTCAGCATCCTTCCCTTGCGTCTGCCATGGCCAGCGTGAGTTCTGGGTCGAGAGATTGCCAACAGGGAGAGGCGACCATGGAAGCGGAAGCACGGGAGATGTCCCGCCTCGCTGCGAGAGCAGTCGACATGTCCTGCTACGCGGAAGTAGCATCACAGAGGTCCCCCCGCGCCGCTGAAGCAGCACAGAGGTCCCGCCGCGCCGTTGATGCAGCAGACTGGTCCGGCCGCACCGCGGAAGCAGCAGAGATGTCCCGCCGCGCCACAAATGTAGCAGAGATGTCCCGCCGCGCCACGAATGCAGCAGAGATGTCCCGCCGCGCCACGGCGGCCTGGGAAATTTCTCGCTGGCAGGCGACGACTGTTACAGGCGCATGCATGTGATCGTCCATAGCCAGATGGATCAGATCTCCGGCTCAGCGAGGTTGCAGGACAACATGATAGCCTCGTTTGAACAGGCTACCAGCGTCATCCGGCAACTAAGGGAGGGCAACGAGAGTCTCCGGGCTGAGCGCGACCTGCTGAGGGAGAAGATCGTCCGAAGTGCAGACCTGCAGGAGGAGACCAGTGCCTTGTTGAAGAAACTTATGGACGATAATGACATGCTCCGCAACGAGAGCCAAAGGCTGGTGGAGGAATCCGTGGATGTTCTAAAGCAGCATCTTGAGGACACAAAAGAGCTCATCGCCGCTCGCCGCAGAGACTAGTTTCCTGGTTTCTTTTGATGTAATAATCGGTTTAGGATGTGGATTGTGTCGCCGGTTGTGAAATGTTGGGTTCTAGCGCGGATGTTTGGCCTTTATTGGCCTCTTGGGATGTTGCGATTTCAATCTGGTAGCTTTTAGTCCTTCGTGTTAGGCTGGAGTTGTGCTGAAATTCTTGTGAATTGTGGTGGTTTTCAATAATGAAAATCGGAAGGGGCAAGCCCTTCTTTGATCCAATTTTTTAATCGTCCTTATATATTCATCAGTCTTGCTATAAGTCGCAGTAGATGCTATATAGGTCCGTCGGATCTTACATCAAGATCCGTGCTTTCAGATTTTCTTTTTTCTCTCTTAAATCTCAGTCGAGTGAGACATAGCCACGCCATTAAACAGAGGCTCGGGCGCCATTAATGGAGACCTTGGGAGAGAGGTGGATGGCAGATCGAGGTCAAAGGGCTCTCCTCCCGATAAGCACGTCAGGGGTCTGATCGCACGCCTCTCGTACTCAAATAGCTACCCTGCACGGCGCCTCCTAGCTAATAAAAAATGGGGACGCATGGCGGCACGTAAATGGTACTAGTAAGTAGAAAGCCCATGGTTTCAATAATACTTGTGTTTCCGATTGTAACGTGACAACACTTGTTCCAAAATGACTTTGTTGATTGTTAATGTGTGCGCCTTCGCAAATCGGACTGTAAATTTACCATAGCATGTTGGTGCCATGTCATGGCACCAAGCCAAGTTTCATTATTTTCATGCGTGTTTTGGATTTACAGGAATTAAAAAACTAAGTTTCTCAATGTTTCCAACCCAGCCACGACACCCAGAATTTTGAATTTCATTCCCATTTCTTGCATGGAACCTAGAAATTTACCCGAGGACACACATGTGATTTTTCAACCAACTTTGGTGCACTGGAACATGTGCTTGTATTTCAAATTTGAATTATGCACACAAAGGTGACACGTTCCCTCCCAGAACCACAAGCCTTCTTGAGAGAAGCTCCGATTTGTAAGAAGCTTATACCAAAATTTGTTCCTATTCGGCCAATTTTTTTACCACGACATGGTACTACCATGACATGACACCGTGCCAAGTTTCATGATTTTAAAACCAAGTTTCTCAATGTTCTCGACCGAGCCATGATGCCCAGATGTTTGAATTTTATTCTCATTTTTTGCATGGGACCTACTCCCTTCTTCCATCTATATAGGGCCTAATGTGCTTTTCAAGACAACCTTTGACTATTGACAAGATTAATAGCACATGAGATGTATACTATGAAAATTATATTATTGGAAGCTCCTTTGACATACAAAATTGAAGGTATGCTTTGTGTAAGTTGCATGTCATATATTATTGCTCTAACGTTTGGTCAAAGTTAGCCTCAAAAAACGCATTAGGACCTATATAGATGGAAGGAGGGAGTAGAAATTCACCCGAGGACACAAATGTGATTTTTCAACCAACTTTGGTGCACGGGAGCATGTGCTTGTAGTTCAAATTTGAATTATGCACATTAAATGACCAAAAACTCAATTAATGTGTAAATAAGGCCAAACGAAGCCGGGATAATTCCAAAATTTAACAGGGCACTCATGTAGTTCTATGTTGCCTTTGTACATAAACTCAAGGGGCAACGTATATCGTTTCGCAATCAAAGGTGGCACGTTCCCTCTCAGAACCACGAGCCTTCTCGAGAGAAGCTTCAGTTTGCAAAAGCTTATACCAAAATCTGTTCCTATTCGGCCAATTTTTTTACCACAACATGGTAGTACCATGACATGACATCCATGCCAAGTTTCATGATTTTCAGACGTGTTCTGGATTTACAAGAATTTTAAAACCAAGTTTCTCAATGTTCTCGGCCGAGCCACGATGCCCAGATGTTTTAATTTTATTCTCATTTCCTGCATGGGACCTAGAAATTCACCCGAGGACACAAATGTGATTTTTCAACCAACTTTGGTGCACGAGAGCATGTGCTTGTAGTTCAAATTTGACTTATGCACATTAATTGACCAGAAACTCAATTAATGTATAAAAACGACAAACGAACCCGGAATAATTCGAAATTTTAACAGGGAACTAATGTAGTTCTATGTTGCCTTTGTTAAGAAACTCAAGGGGGGGGGGGTAGCATATATCGTTTCACACTCAAAGGTGGCACGTTCCCTCTTAGAACCACGAGCTTCCAAGTCGGCTCAATTTTTTTACCACAACATGTTAGTGCCATGACATGACACCATGCCAAGTTTCATGATTTCCAAGCGAGTTTTGGATTTACATGAATTTAAAATCAAAGTTTCTCGATGTTCTCGGCCGATTCATGACGCCCAGATGTTTGAATTTCATTCTCATTTCTTCCATGGGACCTAGAAATTCAACCAAGGACACACATGTGATTTTTCAACCCACTTTGGTGCACCGGAGCATGTGCATGCAATTCATATTTAGATTATGCACATTAAAAGTCCAGAAACTCAATTAATGTATAAAAAGGCCAAATGAACCCGAAATAATTCCAAAATTTAACAGGGCACTCATATAGTTCTATGTTGCCTCTGTAAATAAAATCAGGGGGGAGGCAGCGTATATCGTTTCGCACACAAAGGTGACACATTCCCTCTCAGAACCACGAGGCTTGTTGAGAGAATCTCCGGTTTTGCAAGAGTCTTATACCAAAACTTGTCCCAATTCAGCCAAAAATTATACGTATGAAAACAGGGTTTAGATTATCCCAAACATCTCGCTACCTAAACCAATAATGTACTATGATTTGAATTCAACATAAAATGGATACAAATATTTGAATTGGAGAGCGTATGGTACATGTAGTTCATAGTGAAATATGATTACTGCTATATGTATGTTTTTTGTTATCAAGATAGTATTTAAATTATTGTATAACTTGACAACAGTCATATTCAAATAAGGAAAATTGATTCAAATTTAGTCCGTATGGTAGACGACAATATATATGTTCACATGGTGGAGTAAAATGTTCATATATGATGGAAGATCAAAATGTACGACTACATCAATTATAAACCGCAAGGTCACCTAACGATATATTCGAATTCAACATAACGTGGATTCAAAAATTGAAATTCGAGATCATGGCATCTGTAATCATATAAAAAGGGACATTACTCTTTCTTTGGTGGGAATTGATTTGTTTTTTGTTGTTGTTGAGGGAAGTGCGAATCGATTTGGTACTGTGCAGGGTAATCTTGTTCTCCCGATTTTTTTACATTTTTCTTGTAGTTTTTTCAATGGCATCTATAGCAATATAGTAAAAGGGGACATGACTCTCTTGTGTCTTGTATGAATTGTTTTTTTACATGTTAAGTTTGTTCTGCCGAACAAGGAATCCGCACCTTGTTATACCAAAATTTTCAAGCTTGAGTATCTTTTGTCTCACCTGCTTTGAAACTCCCGCTTCTTCAACCCGCGCCGCGCCTTGTTATCCCGAAATTTGGACGCACACGAGAACTCCCTCCTCATACGAAATCGCTCCCACAGCCTAGACACGCGAAATCCCCCTTCTACCCCTCAGCCGGAAATGAAGCTCCACGTCGTGGTGTCAAAACCGGTGGGGGTACGTTGGTAACTTACCCTACATTTCGGACAAGCGCGTCCCTAAGCTTGGCTCTCCCCTCTCCCTTCGCCCCCCCATTCGTACACCGAGGCCGCCAAAACCCACGAAACCCCATGCTCCTCCGTCGGCCTCCCGACCGCCGCCCAGCCGGAGACTCTTCCCCGACTACGTCGTCCACCGCAATAGCTCGCCGTCCCTCATCCACCGCACCGGATGAGGATCCGTTGTCGATCTCGTCGTCCCGCCGGATCAGCCGCCCCATCCTCCACCTCCAAGGAGCTGCCCCGACGTTCGCCTCGTCTATCGCGCCACCTCAATCCCAGAGCGCCGTCTTGACCTGCCCCACCGGAACCATAGCACCCTCACCAATTCCTCCGATGAAGCTGAGGCCAACTCGGCGCCACCAAGGAGGTTCTGCACTCACCGCTGCATTTTATCTTTTATTCGATCTCACGGGGCTGCCGGTGCTCGATTCCGAGCAGACATGGCGTGTCTCCATCGACGGCGCCGTCGCCGCGCACATCATCCACGGCGTCTCTCCCCCATGTCGTTGCTTCCTCGGCGGCGACTTCCACAACGGCACTAGCTGCAGCTGCTCCCGCTCTCGCTCATGCTACGGCTCTGTTCTTGCTGTCGGTCGCGCTGCTGCACTGCTCCTGCTTTCGTTCGTGCTGCTGCTCTGCTCTTGCTCTCGCTTGCGCTACTGCTGCTGCTGCACGACCTCCGGCAGCTACAGGAGTTGCTGCTTTAGCACTTGCTCACGGTGCTACTACATGACTTGCTCTCTGCTAGTGCGTTCCCTGCTCGAGCGTCTGCTGATTTAGATCACTGCTTCTCTCCTACTAGTGCTCGAACGCCCTAAACATCTATTGCAATGCTCTATTACTAGTTCAATCAGTTTTGATAGTAAAATTCAGTTTCGACTATGAAGTTCATTTTCTTCAGTTAAGTTCAGAGTGAACATTACTTACAACATTTGTCGGAGCGGCCGTGGCGCGGCTGATGCCTTTTACATCTAGCACTTTTTGGTGATGTATTTTACATCATCTATTGCAGATGATATTAGGGCCCCACTTCAGATTAACATTGTCTGTCTTGTCATGCTTCAGCCTCGTCGCCGTACACCTTAGCGGAGCTGCTCCAACGACGGAACTGTCCATCACAGCGGAGTAGTACCCTCGGCGCCGTTTTCAGAGGCCTCAGATCTTCTTCCCCGCCTCCGACAGTCACACCAGCATCATCACCATCCTCCACGTCCAACCCAATGATGCTGAGGTCCACAAGGCTATGCCAAATAGGTTGTACACTCGTCGCTTCACTTTGTTTCTCCATTCCTCTGTTCTTCCAATTCATGTGAGCCAAACACCCAGGTTGACTGAAATCATATGTTTCCAAATGCTCTGTTTTGCATGTGCATTCCTATCCTATTCCTGTGTTTTTCCTGTCCCTGCGTTTATAGAATCCTCCAATTCTAAGGAGCCCTTACATATTTACTTCATTTTCAGATAGGCGTCAAAGAAAACTCTGTGTGTTATGGCCTGCTCCTGCCATGCCGTCATCCACCCAACCTGAGGTGCACCATCGACAGAAGCGTTCACTGCAGCAGAGATCCCCCCTTGTAGACTTCCTTTCGCCACCTCAGATCATCTTCCCCGTTGCCAGTAGCCACGCCAACTACATTATCATCATCGACTGAGTAGATGAACCTGAGGACTACACAGTTCCGGAAGAGAGGTCGCAGTCTTTCGTGTTTGCTTACGTTATACATTGGTTATTATTACCTGCTACTTTATTGTTCAATCTTGAGTTTTGAATTGCCCATGGGTCTCATATCGAGCCAGCAACGAATAGTATCTGTCTACTATCTGGTTCATCTGGGGTCTTCTATGTGGTTCATGTTGGGTGGGCAACAAACAATAGATGATCCATTGTCTATCTTTTTTAAACTGAAGCTATAATCTACCTGCTATCATTAGTTTTCCATCCACTCGTTTGCTACCATCAGTCTTGATTTTTGCATGCACCCCTTAGGCCTTACAAAAGCTAACTGTTTTTTTATTATGCATGTCAAATATTGTACACATGTAACATCCCAAATTTTCAATTTGAAATGTTATACATAGATCATCATTGCATATCATATTTTATTGCATTTTGGTTGATCCTAGAAATTTCCATGCAACTCAAGGACCTATGGAGAGAGAGTTGGGGATTTCATTATTTTCATATTTGAGGTTTTCTCGAATTATGAAAAGAGGATCATTTGATTTTATTTATTTTATCTTCAATTATAAAAATAAGTGAGAGGGAATAAAATGACTTTCCCAAAATAAAGAAATATTGAGTATTTAATAAGAAAAATCAAATAAGTTTTTACTTTGGAGTTTTCCGCTGTTTTATTTGAATTTAGGAAAAATGCGCGTTTTTCGAAATTGCATTTAGGCCCCAAGTAAATGTTCACTTTGTCCGGCTTGATTTTAGAAGTCGGGGAAAATTTATTTCAGGATTTTTGGAGTCCGTTTAGTATTTCTTTTCTTTATTTTTCTACACGTCAAAATTATTTTTTTAAAAAGTCGACCGACTTAGGGCCGTACTCGGCCAGGACTTCTCGGGCTGGCCTTTAAAAGCCGCCGCCCGAGGCCCGTTCAACCCGCCCACCTGAAAACCCTAACCCTAGCCGGATCCTGCCGCCGCCGCGCCGCCTTGCCGGAGCCTGCCGCCGCGCCGCCTTGCCGGAGCCTGCCGCCACCGCCATCGGTTTTCTACGAAAAACCGATCGGTTTTTCGTTAGAACTCGCGGTTTATTTTTTTAGATTGGTTTTTCAGTTTAATTATTTAGAGGACGTTCGTTGGTACGTTCGTTTTAACGAACGGTTTTTTCCGTTTAGACGCAGACAACGAACATTCGTTCGTTAGCCTGTTCGTTGTTTTTTCTTTTTCTCGGATTTTCCGTGATTATTTCTGATCGCGATTTTTGATCCGATTTTCGTTTTAGTATAACTTTTCGCTCGTTTATCGGAATCAGGCGAGTCAAGCGCCTAGAGTTTCGTCTCGAAACCCTCTTTCCGTTTAACCAACTCAAACAAGTTTTTGCTTCTGTAAAATTTTACTTAGATTCAGATTAGTAAACGAAGCTTGTTTCTTCCGTCGTTTGCCTTTCGTCTCTTCGTTTGTTTTGTTTCTTTTTGCAAACCGGAGTTCTTAAGTTGAACTTTCTGGTTAGATCTCTTATTTGAGTTTTACCCGTGCATTAGATGAGTACTTATTGTATGCTTGTTTGTTTGTGTGCGTTAGAGTACCCGGAGTGCGCACTTCAAATCTCTAGGTTTCACGGATCATCAGCAAGGCAAGTAACACTTTGATCATATCCCTTTCATACCTAGTTTTTGTGCATTAGATCAATCCTCAAACATTGAATGATTAGGATCTAATTAAATTGTGGGTTCGGAAGTAGATGAGGTAGCACCTATTACCTGTTTTATTATCAAACCCTGGGAGTTACTTCTACGTTTGCTTATGCCATGCTATGCTTGTAGACGTGGATTGGGTTTGAGTGTATCCATGACAGATGTGAGAATGTTAATTAATGGTTCAACTTAAGGTGGCAACTTTAATACACATCTAGGTGGATTGAGGCACCTGGGTAATTCCAGCGATTGCCTGTTTTCTTTATGGACCGCCACCCAGGCTCAAAGAGATCATGAGATTATTCATACTAGAAACTTCCGTGTGCAGCCACAAGCTACTATGGGCTCTAGCATAGTTGATTAACTCGTGCAAACTCTTACATTGGTAGACTAGCAGATGTAGGGGAAAGTAGGTGTAACAGTCTACCCGATCGTAAGGTGCTAGCGCTTCTGAAAGACTATGTCTCGGTCATCCGTTTCTCAAACACATGTAGTGCGAGAATCCCAACGGAGGAGATTGAGTCTTGTGGGGAAAAGTGCGCAAACCTCTGCAGAGTGTAAAAACTAATCATGCTTAGCCGTGTCCTCGGTTATGGACAACTTGAGTATCTAGTTCTTGGATTATCATGTGAATCTCATCATGTTACTTCAATTAATTTTTGTTGGGTTTTAATGATGATGGTTAATTGGGATTGAGAGGGTGTCTACACTCTCAATGTTTAACAACTACCATGATAGTTAAATAAAATTTATTCCTTTGTAGTAGGGAAAAATTGGCTTTACGCAAAACTGTAACCATAGAGCTTTCCACCAGCCATATATGCATGTAGTATAGCCTATTTCTGTTCATTACTCTCTATGTGTTACTTTGCCAGCATATTCCATGCGCTGACCCGTTTTCGGGCTGCAACGTTCGTGTTGCAGACTTTTCAGGCAACGAGTAAGGTGCCTTTAGGTCGTGGTTCTATACTCAGTGATGCCGTTGGAGTTGATGTACTCACTTATCTTCCAAGCCTTCTGCTGTTATCGTTATTAGATGGCCTTAAGCCATATTATTTGTAATAAGCTCTCTCTTGAGACACTCGTTGTAATAAGTGTGTGATTGCTACTCTATTATAAATCCTTTAAGTACTGTGTGTGTCAGCATTACTGATCCAGGGATGACACTGAAGCGCAGAGATCGGACCGTTTAAGGTCTGGTCGCTACAAGATGGTATCAGAGCACACGCTGACTGTAGGACACGACCACTAAGATAAAGAATTAGATCACTACTCACTCTTCTCATTTCTGACTCCTCATCTTTTCTACTCTTTTAGGATGGCGGGTGCAAGGAACAAGTTCACACAACCGGATGAAGATACACCCTTTGGACGCCACCTGAAGGAAGTCACTAAGTACCTGAACATCGGAGTACCAAGCTTCACCGGGACCTACAACGCCACTTTACCCGAAGAGGAGCGCTGGATGATTCAAGTTCAAGTTCCAGGAAGGACGTTCATGCCAGTCACCGCGCCCATAGAGTTTTCCTTTGATGCACCAACCTGGAGTCTAGGAAAGAGCATGGCAGCCCACATCGCCGTGGGACGTATTGGAGAAGTTTACCGCAATGATCTCAAGGATACTATCTACCAGATTTGTGGGCGCCAAGATGAGCACTGGGAAATGATCAGCACCAAGAAGGATAGATCAATCGCAGCTTTTATCGAGGAGTTAAACCAGCACATTCGACGTCAGGAGAACCAGATGTGCGCAGACATGATAGATCTGAAGAAGGCGATGACAAGAATCACGGAACTGGAGGAAAAACTCAAGGCTACACGTGAAGATTATGAGGAGGAAATCGTCGTACTAGTGGAGAAGAATGACGACCTGATCAAGAAGATCGGAATATTCATGGGAGACCCTACACCAGTAGAAGAAGACGAAGAACCCAAGGAGATTCGCCCGGAAGACTACCATCATCATCGACGACACCGACTCTGACCTGGGCGATGATGACTATGTTAATGAAGCTGGAGCAGATATCATGGAGTATGCAACCGAAGAATATTTCTAGTAGACCACCCCATCAGTAGTGGTATTCCACCATGTAAATAGAGTAGTCCGAGCACATTTGCGATAGTTAGACCGATTGTATGCCCTTGTTTGATTGAATGAAGTGATTTTGTTTGCATTTGCCTCATGTGTATATTGGTAGTGTTTTCTCTCTAGACCTCTCTCTATTCTTAAATCTCATCTTTTCTAAACCCATCAGATGCCTCCGAGACGTGACAATGGATTTGCATTTCCACCGGAGCTCACTCAGTTGATCCAGCAGCAGAATGCGTTGATGCAACTGCTAGTCCAGAATCAGAGTCAGGGGAACAACAACAACAACCCACCACCACCACCACCTGTTGATCACTTAACCCGTTTCCTTAGGCTGAATCCGCCGGTGTTCTCTAGTAGCACCGAGCCTATAGTAACAGATGATTGGCTCCGCAAGATTGGAAGGGAGTTAACCACTACAGGATGTACTGATGCTGAGAAGGTGCGCTTCGCCGCACATCAGTTGGATGGACCAGCAGCATCATGGTGGGAGAATTACACTATCACCTACCCTATAGCCACGGTGACATGGGGCCAATTTCAGCAGGCTTTCCGTACAGCCCATGTTTCAGCAGGAGCTATGGCCATGAAGAAGCGTGAGTTTCGCAACTTGCGCCAAGGAGGACGGACAGTTGGCCAATACGTGGATGATTTTAGTAAGTTCGCACGTTATGCCCCGGATGACGTTGCTACAGATGCAGCTAAGCAGGAGAAGTTTCTGGAAGGACTGAATGATGAGTTAAGCATGCAGTTGATGGTAGCAACCTTCAACAACTACCAGGAACAGGTAGATCGTGCTCTTATGATTGAAGGGAAGCAGCAGCAGATTGAGAACCACAAGAGGAAGTATGGACAAGGGAAGTACAATTCAGGGGCTCAGCAGAAGCCACGTTTTACCCCGAAATCGGGAGGACATTTTCAGCATACCCATGGAGGAGGAAGTTCGCATAACCATAATGGCCCAAGAATGGTAATGGGAATGGGGGAAGCAACGTTCATAACCGTACCAACCCATCAACCCCAGCCAAGAGAGACCTGAGCCAAGTCACTTGTTATAAGTGTTAGAAGACCGGACATTATGCCAATGAATGTCCTGAAGCCCAGAATGGAAATGGCAATGGAAGCTCTGGGAAGAAGCCGAACCCTTTCAATAGGGGACAGGTGAACCACGTTAACGTGGAGGAGGTTGAAGCCCAACCAGATGCAGTAATCGGTAAGTTTTTGGTTAAGTCTTTTAGTGCAATCATTCTTTTCGATACTGGTGCATCACATTCATACATATCAAGGGGATTCGTGGATAAGTATAACCTGTCCACCAAGGTTCTTAGAACACCTATGTTAGTAAGCTCACCATGAGCGGAGTATATGGCCAGCCGAGGATGTTTTCAAGTGCCATTGAGTATTGGTAGGCATGTCTTCCCCTCGGATTTAATCATTTTGGAATCACAAGGTTTGGATGTAATTCTGGGTATGGATTGGCTATCGATGTATGGAGGAAACATCGATTGCACTAGTAAGTCGATTTTGCTTACCACCCCAGAAGGAAGAAGGATCAAGTATGTATCACGGCATGTGCCGAATAGGACTCAAGTAAATTCCCTAACATGAGTTGTACAGGAGGAAGTACCGGTGGTACAGGATTTTCTGGATGTATTTCTAGAAGAGTTGCCAGGCATGCCACCAGATAGAGATATTGAGTTTTTGATTGAGCTTTTGCCAGGCACAGGACCAATATCTAAGAGACCATATAGAATGCCTGCAAAGGATTTGGAGGAGATTAAGAAGCAGATTAAGGAGTTACTGGATAAGGGATATATTCGCCCAATTTCGTCACCTTGGGGATCACCAGTACTTCTAGTGGAAAAGAAGGATGGATCGTTAAGGATGGTTGTTAATTATCGAGGATTGAATGAAGTGACGATCAAGAATAAGTACCCACTGCCGATGATCAATGATTTGTTTGACCAATTGCAAGGAGCAAAGGTACTTTCCAAGATCTATTTCCGATCAGGATACCACCAGCTGAAGATTCGAGAGCAGGACATACTTAAGACAACTTTTACTACAAGGTACGGGCTGTATGAGTATACCGTTATGTCATTTGGTCTGACTAACACACCTGCTTATTTTATGAACATGATGAACAAAGTGTTTATGGAGTTTTTGGATAAGTTCGTCGCAGTGTTCATTGATGATATTCTGGTTTACTCGAAGAATGAAAAGAACATAAGGAACATTTGCGTTTGGTACTTGGTAAGCTCAAAGAACATCAGTTATACGCCAAGTTCAGCAAATGTGAGTTTTGGTTGAAGTAAGTTGGATTCCTCGGACATGTTATATCCAGAGAAGGAATAGCAGTAGATCCCACCAAGGTTGTCACTGTGAAAAATTGGGAAACCCCAACAACAGTTGGAGAGATCCGGAGTTTTCTTGGACTCGCAGGATACTACTGGAGATTCATTGAAAATTTCTTGAAGATTGCAAAACCTATGACGGAGTTGTTGAAGAAGGATACCAAGTTCAAATGGACTGAGGAATGTGAAGCCAGTTTCCAGGAGTTGAAGAAACATTTGGTTACCTCACCAGTGTTGATTCTGCCAGATCAGCGCAAGGATTATGAGATGTATTGCGACGCTTCACGTCAAGGACTTGGAGCAGTGCTTATGCAGGAGGGAAGAGTTGTTTCGTATGCTTCACGATAGCTTAAGCCCCATGAGTTGAATTATGCTACACATGATTTGGAGTTAGCAGCCGTAGTGCATCCATTGAAGACTTGGAGACATTTTCTCATTGGAAACCATTGTGAGGTATACACGGATCACAAGAGTTTGAAATACATCTTCACGCAGAAGGAGTTGAATCTCAGGCAAAGAAGATGGTTGGAGCTCATCAAGTATTATGACATGAGATTGCATTATCACCCCGGAAAGGCTAATGTAGTAGCCGATGCGTTGAGCCGCAAGAGCCATGTCAACACACTCATGACCGGGGAGTTACCAACGGAGTTGGCCGAGGACCTTCGTGAGCTATGTTTGGAGATAGTTCTGAGAGGCTATGTAGCAGCATTGGAGGTTCAGTCTACTTTGATGGATAGGATCAGAGAAGCTCAAAAGACTGACAAGGAGATTGCCTCTATTAAAGAGAAAATGAGCAAAGGAAAAGCTAAAGGATTTCATGAGGATGAACATGATACCTTATGGTTTGAGGACCGCGTTTATGTGCCCAATGACCCGGAGATCAGGAAGCTAATTCTGCAAGAGACCCATGACTCACCGTACTCGATTCACCCAGGAAATACCAAGATGTATTTGGATTTGAAGGATACTTTCTGGTGGACCGGAATGAAGAAAGATATTGCGGAGTATGTAGCAGTTTGTGATGTATGTCAGAGAGTAAAAGCAGAACATCAGAAGCCAGCAGGATTGCTACAGCCATTGATGATACCCGAATGGAAGTGGGATAAGATAGGCATGGATTTTATCACGGGATTAACCAGGACCCGTTCAGGCTAGCTATGACTCGATATGGGTTGTAGTCGATCGTTTGACGAAGATAGCTCATTTCATCCCAGTGAAGACTACTTACAGCAGTGCCAAGATGGCTAAGATATACATGACCAGTATCGTTTGTCTGCATGGAGTTCCGAGGAGCATTGTATCAGATAGAGGAACCCAGTTTACCTCAAAGTTCTGGAATCAGTTGCATGATACTTTGGGTACCAGGCTAGAGTTCAGTACAGCTTTTCATCCGTAGACAGATGGACAGACCGAGAGAGTCAATCAGATTTTGGAGGATATGCTGAGAGCTTGTGCGCTAGATTGTGGATCTAGTTGGGACGATAATTTGCCGTATGCAGAGTTCTCTTACAACAACAGTTATCAATCCAGTTTAAAGATGGCCCCTTTTGAAGCCTTGTACGGAAGGAGGTGCAGAACCCTGCTGTTGTGGGATGAAGTTGGAGACCGCCAGTTGTTTGGACCGGATTTAATTACAGAGTCTGAACGGAAGGTGAAGTTGATTCGCGATAGGCTCAAGGTAGCCCAGTCCAGGCAAAAGAGCTATGCGGATTCTAAACGCAAGGAGACAGTTTACGAAGTCGGAGACAAAGTTTATCTTCGTGTATCCCCGCTTCGAGGAGTTAAGCGCTTTGGAGTTAAGGGAAAGTTAGCACCACGTTTTGTGGGACCATACAAAGTTTTGGAGCGTATGGGAGAGGTTTCTTACAAGTTGAGCTGCCCGAAGGATTGTCAGGAGTTCACGATGTGTTCCACGTTTCCCAGTTGAAAAAGTGCCACGCAGAGATGGCGGATATACCGCTGAGAGATATAGTGCCGTTGGAAGCGATTCAGTTGGATAGTGATTTGACCTACGAGGAGAAACCAGTCAAGATACTCGAGTTTGCCAGCCGAGTTACCCGCAGCAAGGTTATCAAGTTTTGTAAAGTTCAATGGAGCCACCACACCGAGGATGAAGCCACCTGGGAGCGAGAGGAAGATTTGCTGAAAGACCACCCTCACCTATTTTCTAGCCAACCCGAATCTCGAGGGCGAGATTCATCTTAAGGGGGGGTAGGTTTGTAACATCCCAAATTTTCAATTTGGAATGTTATACATAGATCATCATTGCATATCATATTTTATTGCATTTTGGTTGATCCTAGAAATTTCCACGCAACTCAAGGACCTACAGAGAGAGAGAGAGTTGGGGATTTCGTTATTTTTATATTTGAGGTTTTCTCGAATTATGAAAAGAGGATCATTTGATTTTATTAATTTTATCTTCAATTATTTCAATTATAAAAATAAGTGAGAGGGAATAAAATGACTTTCCCAAAATAAAGAAATATTGAGGACTTAATAATAAAAATCAAATAAGTTTTTACTGCTGTTTTATTTGAATTTAGGAAAAATGCGTGTTTTTCAAAATTGCATTTAGGCCCCAAATAAATGTTCACTTTGTCCTGCTTGATTCTAGAAGTCGGGGAAAATTTATTTCGGGATTCTTGGAGTCCATTTAGTATTTCTTTTCTTTCTTTTTCTGCACGTCAAAATTATTTTTTAAAAAAAGTCGACCGACTTAAGGCCGTACTCGGCCAGGACTTCTCTGGACGGCCTTTAAAAGCCGCCGCCCGAGGCCCGTTCAACCCGCCCCACCCGAAAACCCTAACCCTAGTCGGATCCCGCCGCCGCCGCCGCTGCCCGCGCCGCCCACGCAGGAGCACGTCGCCGCCGCCCCGCGCCGGAACCCGCCGCGCCGCCTTGCCGGATCCCGCCGCCGCCGCCGTCGGTTTTCTACGGAAAACCAATCGGTTTTTTGTTAGAACTCGCGGTTTATTTTTTTAGATTGGTTTTTTCGGTTTAATTATTTAGAGGACGTTCGTTAGTACGTTCGTTTTAACGAACAGTTTTCACCATTTAGACACAGACAACGAACGTTCGTTCATTAGCCTGTTCGTCATTTTTTCTTTTTTCTCGGATTTTCCGCGATTATTTCTGATCGCGATTTCTGATCCGATTTTCGTTTTAGTATAACTTTTCACTCATTTATCGGAATGAGGCGATTCAAGTGCCTAGAGTTTCGTCTCGAAACCCTCTTTTTGTTTAACCAACTCAAACAAGTTTTTGGTTCTGTAAAATTTGACTTAGATCCAGATTAGTAAACGAAGCTTGTTTCTTTCGCCGTTTGCCTTTCATCTCTTTGTTTGTTTTGTTTCTTTTTGCAAACCAGAGTTCTTATGTTGAACTTTCTGGTTAGATCTCTTACTTGAGTTTTACCTGTGCATTAGATGGGTACTTATTGTATGCTTGTTAGTTTGTGTGCGTTAGAGTACCCGGAGTGCGCCGCTTGTTACTTTGAATCTCTAGGTTTCACGGATCATCATCAAGGCAAGTAACACTGATCATATCACTTTCATACCCAGTTTTTGTGCATTAGATCAATCCTCAAACATTGCATGATTAGGATCTAATTAAATTGTGGGTTAGGAAGTAGATGAGGTAGCACCTATTACCTGTTTTATTATCAAACCCTGGGAGTTACTTCTACGTTTGCTTATGCCATGCTATGCTTGTAGACATGGATTGGGTTTGAGTGTATCCATGACATATGTGAGAATGTTAATTAATGGTTCAACTTAAGGTGCTAGCGCTTCTGAAAGACTATGTCTCGGTCATCCGTTTCTCAAACACCATGTAGTGCGAGAATCCCAACGGAGGAGATTGAGTCTTGTGGGGAAAAGTGCGCAAACCTCTGCAGAGTGTAAAAACTAATCATGGTTAGCCGTGTCCTCGGTTATGGACAACTTGAGTATCTAGTTCTTGGATTATCATGTGAATCTCATCATGTTACTTCAATTAATTTTTGTTGGGTTTTAATGATGATGGTTAATTGGGATTGAGAGGGTGTCTACACTCTCAATGTTTAACAACTACCATGATAGTTAAATAAAATTTATTCCTTTGTAGTAGGGAAAAATTGGCTTTACGCAAAACTGTAACCATAGAGCTTTCCACCAGCCATATATGCATGTAGTATAGCCTATTTCTGTTCATTACTCTCTATGTGTTACTTTGCCAGCATATTCCATGTGCTGGCCCGTTTTTGGGCTGCAACGTTCATGTTACAGACTTTTCAGACGATGAGTAAGGTGCCTTTAGGTCGTGGTTCTATACTCAGTGATGCCGTTGGAGTTGATGGACTCACTTATCTTCCAAGCCTTCCGCTGTTACCGTTATTAGATGGCCTTAAGCCATATTATTTGTAATAAGCTCTCTCTTGAGACACTCGTTGTAATAAGTGTGTGATTGCTAATCTCTTATAAATCCTTCAAGTACTGTGTGTGTCAGCATTACTGATCTAGGGATGACACTGAAGCACAGAGATCGGACCGTTTGAGGTCTGGTCGCTACAACACAATCGTACTAAACATGTAGAGAAAAAGAGAAGACTGTTGCGTGCGGATATAATGTCATGCAGACACCGCTCCATGGTGGTCGAAGTGGCCCCCCTCCTGCATTTCCAGATTGTATTCCAGAGGAAGATAACTATTCAGATGGAGATTCAGAAGGAGCCGACCACGCCTGTTTACCACCTGAGGTGTTTGCTCTAACCTGGCATGCTGATGTTGGTCATATCATGCATATGGCGCCTTGCATTGCTTACATTATACATCTTATATGTCATCAGCTTAGTTTAGATTTGCTTTGTGTGAATGCCACCTGTTTGGTTTCTATATCATACCCCCACCATTCCTAAATATTTTTCTTTTTAGAGATTTCAACAAGTGACTACATATGGAACAAAATGAGTGAATCTACACTCTAAAATATGTCTATATACATCCGTATGTGGTAGTCCATTTGAAATCTCTAAAAAGACAAATATTTAGGAATAGAGGGAGTATATGGGAATTATGCAATGCCATCTTCTTTAGCTGGGCATCATATACGTGAATCATGCAATGCCATCCTGTTTAGCCAGTCATCGTATATGTGAATTGTATCGTGCCATATTTTTTCCATAATGTATTCCATTTGTCAACAATGTTTATACATTCATCTACTCTTCCTGTGCATCAGCCATTTGAGTCGGTCATGGGAAAATCTAGAGTGAAAACAAGGTCTTCTAAGCAGTCAGTGCTACCTGTCGATGCAGATTTCTTGCTGGTTACAGATAGCTCCTGAGAGGAGGATTCAAAGAGAGATGACCAGTCGTATCCCCCCCCCCGAGGTGCATGCTCTAACTTGGCTGGGTTATATTGCTCATATCATGCATATGGTGTCTTGCATTGCCATGCCATCTACTTAGATTAGACATGCTTTGTGTGAATGCCTCATGTTTGCTTTCTATATCAGATATGTGAATTATGCAATGCCATGTTTTTCAGCCAGTTATCATATATGTGAATTATGCACTGCCATGGAGCCACGCATCATATATGTGAATTATCTCATGTCATATTTTTTTTCATTACGTATTCCATTTGTCGACAATCTGTGTATATTGAACTACTCTTCATGTGTATCAGCCATTTGAGCCGGTTATGAAAAAATCTGGAGTGAAAACAAGGTCTTCAGAGCAGGCAATGGTACCTGTTGAAGCATATATCTCGATGGTTACAGGGAGCTCCTCAGAGGAGGATTCAGAGACAGATGACCAGTCCTATATCCCACCTAAGGTGTATGCTCTAAGTTGCAATGTTTATATTTCTCATATGATGCATATGGTGTCTTGCATTGCTAAGTTTAGACATCATATGCACAATATTGAATTCTATTTGCTTAGTTTAGAGATCATACATGCGAGTGCCAGCTGCTTAGTATATGAATCAATTATGTCAATTATATCATGCCATCCTGTATACTTAGACAACATGTATGTGAATTATTTCATCCCAACCTATTTTAGAAAGACATCATATAGTTTTGTCATGTCATCCTGTTTAGGTACTCATCATATGTTGAATTATGCCATTATATCTTGTTAAGTTATCCATCATATATCCGAAACTGTGTCATGCTATCCTGTTTAGTTAGGCATCATATATGTGAAATTGTGTCATGATGTCCTGTTTGGTTAGACAACATATATGTGAATTACCACATATGTCTATCATACAATGTCTGTACGTTCAATTTCTTTTCTTGTTTATCAGCCATTTGAATTGGAGGGGGTGATGGCAGTATCTAAGGGAGCAAAAACCCGTTCTTCACAAAAGACAGTGCTACCCGTCGATGCAGATAGAACCATGGTTGTACTGGCCCACAAACTACCCCCACCACACATAATCGAGACTCTTCCAGATGGCACACTTACACCGTTGGGCAGAGAACCAGCTACAACCCATCTAACCGCAACCCCAGCGGATAGTAACCCACTTATAGTTGACAAAGCACCATGTCCACCACAGAGTACCCCCACACGAGCAGTTTGTAAAGCTACTGCAGTGCCCAAAGCATGAAGACCACCACAGCTAACCCAAACTCCACGTTTAAAGCAGAAGAGCAACTGTTCTCAGGTCAGATTCCGTAGCTATGATCCATACTCATTTGCTGTTGCATCACTGTATTTACTCATACCAACTACTTTCGAATTTGAAGGATCCAATTGAAACTCCAATGGCACGACAGGTATGTTTTAAACCTATTTCTTTAACTAGATTGCTGTTCTAACTTCTTGCTCTATGTTGATTCCAGTTTAAGTTGTATAAACAGTTATGTTCTCATGTGATGCACATTACAAGTGTTGCCAATGCTGTGTAGTTTCTCACACTTATATTATGTCTATGCTGTTGTGTCTTAAAAATATATGAGTTGAACTGTGTCTCTATCTTGATTAGGGAACATAAACTAGAATGATATGGACAATACAGTGACCATAGTACATAGATATATGTTTGTTTCATGCTGTTATCCTGTCCACCTTACTACTGAACCGGTTTACCAAAATGAGTTTCGTATACTACAAGCTAAACCTGTGATGTGTCTGCTTGTTTCTCTTGTAGTATGCAAACAGAATATTGGAGAAGAGCACCCCACTATGCAATGGTAGAGAAAGTAATGCAGATAAGGTTCAAGATAGTGAGACAACCCTGTTGGTCTCCAAGAAAGGTGATAAAAACGATCTTGTAGACAGTGAGAAAACCCCATAGTCCTGCGTTGATGTAGTGTTCGTGTTACTGGCCAGTACCGCTAGCACAAGCTCTTCGAACTCGCTACTGAATCACTTCGGCTTCTTTAGTCTCAGCTACAAGCTGAAAGGCATCAGTCAGCTGTGCTGCGGCAAGAAGCCGAAGGACTGAGGAAGTCCTTGCAGAATTCAAATGCGTACTTTCTTGTGCAATAGCAAGCGCTGGAGGATTTAAGTGCCAAACAAGAGAAAGTTAATAAGCTTGCTAAGCATCTTGCTAGCATTATGGGTACCCAGGATATTGTTTCTTGAACTCTTCTGAAGTGGTTTCAGTTCTGGACTTGTTTTGCTGCGGCGTTTATATGCTGCTTTGTTCCCTATATTTGCACTGGTGGCGAACTTTGATGCCCAGTGGATGTAATATGTGTAATAGCCATGATAGCCTAGCATAAGTTGCTTGCTTATTTATTTCCTTGTTGTCTTGTTTATTTGTTTGCTTGTAGTCAGTGCAGTTCATTTTCCACGGTTTGCTAGTGGCTGCAATAGCCTATTTTTTAAAACTAGGCCACAATAACCATGGGCTAATATTTACTGTAGTGACACTAGGCCTCCTACGGGCCGCAGAAACAGTGGGCCTTCTACGGGCCGTAGAAACAGTAGGCCTTCTATGGGCTGTAGAAACAATGGGCTTTCTACGGGCCGTAGAAACAATGGGCCTTCTATGGGCCGTATCATCAATGGGCCTTATACGGGCCGTATGATCGATTGGCCAAACATGGGCCAATAACAGGCCGCATTATGGCCGTAAACAGGCTAGAGCTGGAATCGTCCGTTCATGGGCCGACCATAATGGGCCATCGTTAATAGGCCGTATTTGATGACGCTATGAAAATGGCCCAACGTACTAACGGACCACAAACGGGCCGACTGTAACCACGGGCTGAATTTGGCCCACAAGCAGAAAATGATAGTAACATGCCGTAAGTAAACGAATGCTGGAAATGACCCAAGAATAAATGGGATCTGAGAAGGCCGAAAGATAACATGGGCTGGAAATGGCCCAACGGAATAACGGACCGTTAATGGGTATAAAGTGATACACTATTCATTATGGGCCAGTTTCACCATGGGTCATTAATGGGTGTAAAGTGATACATTGTTCATTACGGGCCAGTTTCACCGCGGGCCGTTAATAGGCCAAGAGTTACATAGGGCCTCATATGGGACGAAAGACGTCATGGGCCATACATGGGCTAGAAGTGAAAACGGGCTGGAATCATATTGGATGGCCCAGATGACGCTACTGGGCCTAATTCGGATAGGGCGTAACGGGCCTTGGGTTAGCAGGCTATAAATGGGCTATATGCGAACAGGCCGGTAACAGGCTTTCCGTGGGCCAGCCCGCCACCTTTTAACCAAGTCAAACGGGCCGGCCTTTTCACAGGAATGGGCCTCTATTGGGCCGTGCCATGTGTCGACGTATCATAGGCACCTTCTGTCCAATGAGTGGATGACATCTGTCCCAACGATGAGCCGGCACGTGTTTCCTCCAGCCAATGATGATTTTACACGTGGAAAATCCCCATTGGTCGGGGCTGTTAACGGGTTATCGGATCCAAAACCCGACCCGATAGCTTAACGGTGTTCCGTTACGGTGGATGCCACGTGTCGGTCACCCTTGACGAAAGCACTTCTGTGACGCGTGATTTATCATCATGGAAGTGCACACTTCCCTGATGATAATTTTGGTAATGTCATGGAACACTTCTACGACAGCATAGGTATGACTATCTTGATTCTGTCATAAAATCGTCATGGATGTACATGCATGACAAAAAACGCGACCTACTATGACAAACACGTATCATCACGGAAGTGTATTTTTTTGTAGTGTCATGAGTTCAATAACGCCCCTCTAAAGAAACGCCGCAGCTGGCGCCCTCGGGACCCCCAGGAGGAAGATAACAAAGAGGTCCTTTACCTGATGGGCCGGATAAAAACGCTGGCCAAATTAGGATTGACAATAATCGAGGTTATGTCAATATGTATAATGCGGGGGGTGCAGCCACTCCAATATCGGGGACAACCCATGTGGCACTTTAATGGAGAAGACGATGCCACCCGCTGCGGTCGTAAGGGACCAGACTCCGTCGCTGCTCTAGCGAAAATACTGTCCGATCTATATAAAGGAGAGGAAGAGGAGTTCATCCGCATTAAGACACGGGATGGATTCTCCATGTACAACCCCACAAACTGGGTGAGCTGCTACTTTCTACTCCAGACCTTCCCACATTCTTCGTCATAAGTATTTACCTTGCTATTTCATAGCAGGAACTGCGAAAAGCTGTGAGGGAGGTCCACAACCCGCCTCCACAACTAGAGGACCCTGACCGGGCCCTCGACCCCGGACTCGAAAAAGATCCGGACACATTTGTGGAGCTCATCGACAGGACGCTCTATCAGTTAAGCTGCAACGGTGCCTTGGTGGCCATCATAGCCGATTATCCTAGACTGCTCCCTGCATCGCATGTAAGTAAAACTGAAGTCCCATCTTCCGAGAAGGATTCCCTTTTTTCGCACTTCACCTACCACACACATATGGTGTCTTACAGGGAAGGCCCTCGGGACGCCATGCCGAACCCGCAGTGACTCACCAACAAGGGGCACCAAAGCCGGGTAGGCTTAAAAGGAAGGCGGTCGGGACTGAGACGTCGTCGCAGAGGTATGAAAAAGAACCCCGCTCCGTGGTTGTCGTCTTTTAAAATATAATAACGTCCATGGTTCCTCGCAGGAAAAACTCTCGCCGGACCATATCCGGAGAGCCTGCTGGCCAAGCTTCCACCAGTCGGGCTCCAGAGCCGGACTTAGAGGCAGATGCTAACGTGGGGCCAACACCGGATGTTCCTCCTACAGAGGATGCGGATAGGCTGTCCGCTACGAATTCCGAAGTTGAGAGTGCCATGAATCACAGGCGATGTCGGGCCGTACTTCGCTTCGCTTAGTTCTCTCAAGAGGCGTTCGATGCCTTCAACTCAGGAGATGCGTACATCCGAGCTGCTCAAAATGGTCTTGCCCGAGCCATGGACCAGTATGTGAAGGATATACGGGTAAGAAAATCTAATAATTATGTATATCAGTAGCCCCTAAGACTTGAAACAGTTGGCACAACTGATTTAAGGATCATTGTTTGCGTAGGTTCTTACGGAGAAGAATACCCAATTGTCTCAAGAGCTGGAGGAGTGTGAAGCCCAACTACGGGCCGCGGTTGCCGCAATGAAGGAGTCCGAGAAGGCCCCATATGGTAACACTTGTTTCTATCTAAAAGAATGACATGTACCAGTTAGTATTCGGCATGCATGCAAATCTAACAATAGATTCTGCAGATGATCCCAGAGTGAATCCGGAGGTCGTGCGAGGGGATGAGCAACATGCTAACGACAGCTAAAGGCTGGCGAGCGCGTGCTTACGCAGGTTAGGCAGGAGAAAAACGATCTCCAAGATGCCAATACCGACTGGGCGTTGAACTGAAAGATGTTCGGGCCCAGCTTGCTGACTCCGTAAAGGAGAATAAGAGGCTTCGATGCGGCATTTTTAGTAAGTGCTTGAACGAACTTTTATAGAGTTCAGCGAAGAAACCGGTTAACAGAATTATATCTGTAGGTATGCTGACGGGTCATCCCGCAGAGGAGATGCCCGGGTCTGCGGGTGATCTTCTGACAGAGCTCTCACAACTGCACGAACAAGTTCGGCAGGTGATGCAGGGCATTGCCCAAGCCTTGTGTCCATCCGCCTCCCTGCCAGGAGGCATGGGGGAGCTTGTAGAGATGCTAAAGGGAGCGCGGCGGCGCTTCCGATTATGGAAGATATCAGCCTGCCGACAAGGTGCAAGGGAAGCCTGGGCCATGGTGAAGATGCGATATACCAAGGCAGACCCGAACCACATGGCCGAGGTCGGACCTGTGGGGTCTGATGGGAAAGAGATCCCCGTTAGTTTGGTGTATGACCAAGTGAAATTAGCCGCAAAGTATTCCCAACAGGATTGTAGGCTAGACAGCCTGTTGGATGGTATAGAAGAAGAATTTAGTCAGTCTAAGTGACTGTGTACTTCAAGTGACATATATTGTCCCTAGTCGGATTGTAAATCATTTGTCATGGCGGACCTTTTCGCTTCGACCTCCGGACTCGACAGTACAGAGTGTATCCGAATACCTACTCAGTTATGTAAAAACCGGGGTATGCGTGGAAACCAGGCGTAGGGGTCATAAGCTCGATTATGGAGGTGACGAAAGGTTCGTCGTAAAGGGTTACGTCGATGCAAATTTTGACACTGATCCAGATGACTCTAAGTCTCAATCTGGATACATTTTAAAAGTGGGAGCAATTAGCTAGAGTAGCTCCGTGCAAAGCATTGTTGACATAGAAATTTGCAAAATACATACGGATTTGAATGTGGCAGACCCGTAGACTAAACTTCTCTCACAAGCAAAACATGATCACACCTTAGTACTCTTTTGGTGTTAATCACATAGCGATGTGAACTAGATTGTTGACTCTAGTAAACCCTTTGGGTGTTGGTCACATGACGATGTGATCTATCGTGTCAATCACATGGTGATGTGAACTATTGGTGTTAAATCACATGGAGATGTGAACTAGATTATTGACTCTAGTGCAAGTAGGAGACTGAAGGAAATATGCCCTAGAGGCAATAATAAAGTTATTATTTATTTCCTTATATCATGATAAATGTTTATTATTCATGCTAGAATTGTATTAACCGGAAACATGATACATGTGTGAATACATAGCCAAACAGAGTGTCACTAGTATGCCTCTACTTGACTAGCTCGTTGATCAAAGATGGTTATGTTTCCTAGCCATAGACAAAGAGTTGTCATTTGATTAACGAGATCACATCATTAGGAGAATGATGTGATTGACTTGACCCATTCCGTTAGCTTAGCACTTGATCGTTTAGTTTGTTGCTATTGCTTTCTTCATGACTTATACATGTTCCTATGACTATGAGATTATGCAACTCCCGTTTACCAGAGGAACACTTTGTGTGCTACCAAACATCACAACATAACTGGGTGATTATAAAGGTTCTCTATAGGTGTCTCCGAAGGTAATTGTTGGGTTGGCGTATTTCGAGATTAGGATTTGTCACTCCGATTGTCGGAGAGGTATCTCTGGGTCCTCTCGGTAATGCACATCACTTAAGCATTGCAACTAATGAGTTAGTTGCGGGATGATGTATTACGGAACGAGTAAAGAGACTTGCCGGTAACAATATTGAACTAGGTATTGAGATACCGATGATCGGATCTCGGGCAAGTAACATACCGATGACAAAGGGAACAACATATGTTGTTATGCGGTCTGACCGATAAAGATCTTCGTAGAATATGTAGGAGCCAATATGGGCATCCAGGTGCCGCTATTGGTTATTGACAAGAGAGGTGTCTCAGTCATGTCTACATAGTTCTCGAACCCATAGGGTCCGCACGCTTAATGTTCGTTGACGATATAGTACTATGAGTTATGTATGTTGGTAACCGAATGTTGTTCGGAGTTCCAGATAATATCGCGGACATGACGAGGAACTCCGGAATGGTCCGGAGATAAAGATTGATATATGGGATAATAGTGTTTGGACTCCGGAAGGGTTTCGGAATTCACCGGAAAGGGTTCCGGATGTTTCCCGAAATGTTTGGGCACGAGAACACTTTATCTGGGTCAAAGGGGAAAGCCCACGAGGTTTTTGGAAAGCGCAAAAGGAAGTTTTGCGGAGTCCAGGGGCCAGACGCCAGGGTCCCTGGCGTCTGGGTCCAGACGCCGGGAACCCTGGCGTCTGGCCCTGGAGTCCAAGGACTCTTGCCTTTCAGGTGAAACCGACTTTGTGGAGGCTTTTAGTCCAAGTTTCGACCCCAAGGCTCAACATATAAATAGAGGGGTAGGGCTAGCACCCAAGACACATTAAGAAACACCAAGCCGTGTGCCGGCAACCCCGTCCCCTCTAGTTTATCCTCCGTCATAGTTTTCGTAGTGCTTAGGAAAAGCCCTGCGGAGATTGTTCTTCACCAACACCGTCACCACACCGTCGTGCTCCCGGAACTCATATACTACTTCACCCCTCTTGCTGGATCGAGAAGGAGAGGACGTCAATGAGCTGAACGTGTGCAGAACTCGGAGGTCCCGTGCTTTCGGTACTTGGATCGGTCAGATCGTGAAGACGTACGACTACATCAACCGCATTGATATAACGCTTCCGCGAACGGTCTGCGAGGGTACGTAGACAACACTCTCCCCTCTCGTTGCTATGCATCACCATGATCTTGCGTGTGCGTAGGAAATTTTTGAAATTACAATATTCCCCAACATCATGAATGATGTCGCAGGGCAATACCGCCTCTGCGCCATACACCATAAAGAACGGTGTGTATCTGGTAGTGCGATTCGGCGTGGTCTGCAGCCCCCATAGTACGGAGTCAAGCTCCTCCACCCAGTGCGTATCTGATTCCTTTAAGGATCGCACTAATCTGGGTTTAATGCTGCTCATGATAAGACCATTTTGCTTGCTCGACTTGACCATTAGTTTGCGGGTGATAGACAGAGGCATAATCGAGCTTAATGCCCATGTTGCTGCACCAAGTTTTTACATCGTCGGCTGTAAAGTTCGAGCCGTTATCGGTGATGATGCTATGGGGGACGTCGTAACAGTGTACAACCCCGGATATGAAGTCTATCACTGGTTCAGACTCGGCCGTTTTAACTGGTTTGGCTTCTATCCATTTGGTGAATTTATCCACCATGAACAATAGGTATTTTTTTCTTATGGATTCCCCCTTTAAGGGGTCCGACCATATCAAGCCCCCAGACCGCAAAGGGCCAAGTAATGGGGATTGTTTGGAGAGCGGTAGGTGGCATATGGCTTTGGTTTGCAAAAAGCTGGCAACCGACACAACGTTGAACGAGGTCTTGTATGTTTGCTCGGGTCGTCGGCCAGTAAACACCTATACGGAAGGCCTTGCTTACAAGGGCCCGAGGTACGGCGTGGTGGCCGCCAAGTCCATCATGAATTTCTGCCAAAAGTTGTGGTCCTTCCTCCTCGGAGATGCACCTTTGAAGTACTCCGGTTAGCACTTTTCTTATAAAGCTCTCCCTCGTGGACCTTGTAGGCTTTAGACTGCCGCACAATGCAACATGCCTCGTTTGGGTCATCAAGGAGTTCTTGCCTAGTTAGGTAAGCCAAGAAGGGTTCTGTCCACGGGGCGATGACAACCATAATCACGTGGGTCGAAGGTGTTATTTCGGTGGCAGAGCCTCCGATTACGTCAGAGTGTTCTGGGTCTGGTGTTGTGGCCAGATCCGGACTGTTATTGCCGGTCTCCCCATCCCACACCACGGATGGCTTAAACAGCCTTTCCAAGAAGATATTAGGTGGGACAGGGTCGCGCTTAGCGCTGATGCGGGCGAGGATATCCGCCGCTTGATTGTTTTCTCGGACCACATGGTGGAATTCGAGGCCCTCGAACCGAGCTGACATTTTGAGGACGGCGTTGCGGTAAGCCGCCATTTTTGGGTCCTTGGCGTCAAAGTCCCCATTTATTTGAGATATTGCGAGGTTTGAATCCCTCCGCACCTCTAGGCGTTGAATGCCCATGGAGACTGCCATCCGGAGACCATGCAACAGGGCCTCATATTCTGCTGCATTGTTGGAGTCTGTGTATAATATTTGGAGTACGTATTGGACTGTATCTCCGGTGGGGGATGTCAGGACGACGCCTGCCCCCAGACCAGCCAGCATCTTAGAGCCGTCAAAATGCATGATCCAATTGGAGTATGCACCGTACTCTTTAGGGAGTTCGGCTTCCGTCCATTCGGCGACGAAATCAGCCAGTACTTGCGACTTAATGACTCGCCGTGGTTTATATGTTATGTCGAACGGTAGGAGATTGATAGCCCATTTAGCAATCCGGCCCGTGGCATCACGGTTATTTATTATGTCGTTTGATACGTCTCCAACGTATCTATAATTTTTTATTGTTCCATGCTATTATATTACCAACTTTGGATGTTTATGGGCTTTATTTTACACTTTTATATCATTTTTTGGGACTAACCTATTAACCCAGAGCCCAGTGCCAGTTTCTGTTTTTTTGCCTATTTTAGGGTTTCGAAGAAAAGGAAAATCAAACGGAGTCCAAATGACCTGAAACTTCACGGAACCTATTTTTGGATCAGAAGAAGCCCAGAAGACTTGGAGTCTACGTAAGGGAAGCTTTGAGGAGGCCACGAGGTAGGGGGACGTGCCCACCCCCCTAGGGCGCGCCCTCCACCCTCGTGGGCCCCTCGTGCCCCCCCTGACGTACTTCTTCTGCATATATATCTCCATATACCCTAAAACTTCCAGGGAGCATAATAGATCGGGAGTTCCGCTGCCAAAAGCCTCCATAGCCACCGAAAGCCAATCTAGACCTGTTCCGGCACCCTATCGGAGGGGGCGATCCCTCTCCGGTGGCCATCTTCATCATCCCGGTGCTCTCCATGACGAGGAGGGAGTAGTTCTCCCTCGAGGCTGAGGGTATGTACCAGTAGCTATGTGTTTGATATCTCTCTCGTGTTCTTGAGGTGATACAATCTTGATGTATTGCGAGCTTTGCTATTATATTTGGATCTATGATGTTTTCTCCCCCCCCTCTACTCTCTTGTAATGGATTGAGTTTTGTCCTTAAAGTAATCTTATCGGATTGAGTCTTTAAAGATTTGAGAACACTTGATGTTTGTCTTGTCGTGCGTATCTGTGGTGACAATGGGATACCACGTGATTCACTTGATGTATGTTTTGGTGATCAACTTACGGGTTCCACCCATGAACCTATGCATAGGGGTTGGCACACGTTTTCGTCATGATTCTCCGGTAGAAACTTTGGGGCACTCTTTGAGGTTCTATGTGTTGGTTGAATAGATGAATCTGAGATTGTGTGATGCATATCGTATAATCATACCCACGGATACTTGAGGTGACATTGGAGTATCTAGGTGACATTAGGGTTTTGGTTGATTTGTGTCTTAAGGTGTTATTCTAGTACAAACTCTAGGGCTGTTTGTGACACCTATAGGAATAGCCCAACGGATTGATTGGAAAGAATAACTTTGGTGGTTTCGTACCCTACCATAATCTCTTCGTTTGTTCTCCGCTATTAGTGACTTTGGAGTGACTCTTTGTTGCATGTTGAGGGATAGTTATATGATCCAATCATGTTATTATTGTTGAGAGAACTTGCACTAGTGAAAGTATGAACCCTGGGCCTTGTTTCAACGCATTGCAATACCGTTTACGCTCACTTTTATCGTTAGTTACCTTGCTGTTTTTATATTTTCAGATTACAAAAACTATTATCTACCATCCATATACCACTTGCATCACCATCTCTTCGCCGAACTAGTGTATCTATACAATTTACCATTGTATTGGGTGTGTTGGGGACACAAGAGACTCTTTGTTATTTGGTTGCAGGGTTGCTTGAGAGAGACCATCTTCATCCTACACCTCCTACGGATTGATAAACCTTAGGTCATCCACTTGAGGGAAATTTGCTACTGTCCTACAAACCTCTGCACTTGGAGGCCCAACAACGTCTACAAGAAGAAGGTTGTGTAGTAGACATCATGCTTTTTTCTGGCGCCGTTGCCGGGGAGGTTAGCGCTTGAAGGTATATCTTTATATATTGCAATCGAGTCTTTTAGTTTCTTGTTTTATCACTAGTTTAGTTTATAAAATAAAACTATAAAAAAATGGAATTGAGTTTATCTCATACGCTTCACCTTTTTAATATCTTTCGTGAGTATGATGGAAAGGATAATTGTGCTCAAGTGCTAGAAGAAGAAATCTATAAAATGTTTGGCACTAAATATTTGAATGATGAGCATGATTGCAATGTTGTTAGTATGAACTCTTTGAATATCCATGATACTAATGATGATTGCACTAGTTATGATGAAAATGTCTCCTATAAACATGTCAATTTTTGGGGAGTGCATTGGGTTTGTAAGTACACACCAAATAGGGAAGATAGATATTGCAAGAGGCATAAGTACTTAGAAACTGAATTGTTGCAAGAAAGTCTTGATGATTGTGCTGAAAAATTCAATATTTTTCGCGCCCCTTGTGAACTTTGCAATGAACATGGTCATTTAAATCTCCAATGCAAATTGTTTCATGATCGAATCGTATACAAAAATTGTGATAATTTGATTACCCTTGAGCATCATAAAGAGCGTAGTCTTCTTTTGGGGTATGAGGAAATGAAACGTATAACTGAGGGTATTCCAAAGTTTAATCTTGAAAGATTTCTTGATTTTGATCTAGAGAAAATTTATATGTATTGTGCGGTGAATTGTATTGAAAATCCTTATATTGCCAACTGCATAAAGAAAAGAAAACAAATAGAAGATGAAGAGAATACTAATGAAAGGGAAGAGGCTTCCCAATACCCTCCTATTATTTCTTATGATGAATCAGGTAACGAGGAGGAGCCTCCTATTCAACCAATCTCATTAATAAGAAGCTCCAAAAAGAGGATTGAACCCACACACAATGTGGTGAAGAAGAAGAAAAGAAAAAGGAAGAGAGGTAAAAAGATATCTCTCTCAAATAATGCTGCTCCTATTACCATTGTGCCTCATGAAAATATAATTGTGGAAGATAATGATACTTATTATGATCTTGAAAATCTTTTTGGCACTTGCTTGGAAGAATATGATAATTGCTATACTATTGGTGCTATCCATACTATTAATGATGAGAGTGATTATGCTTATGATATGAAAAGGGCCAAGCTTGGGGATGCTATGTTTGATGAAGATGATGTTTTTGATAATATATTTGCTGCAATTAATGTTTGTCCCAAGTTTGGGGAAGCTATGATTAATGAAGATGATATTTTTAGTCTCCCAAGTTTTGATATGCAAATTTATAATGATGATAGCATGCCTCCTACTTATGATGATTATTGTGATGATACTTATGCTATAAAAAGTAGTGATTATATTTATAAAACTTGTCATGATTATGGTTATCCCTTTTATGAATATTACTCTTTTAATGTGGAAACAATTTATAGTATTCGAGTCTCTTATGATAATCCTACTATTCAGAATGAGAAGAATTTTCCTTATATGGAGAGTAGTAAATTTTCTATGCTTGTAGATCATGAAAAGAATGCTTTAGGTGCTGGTTATATTGTTGAATTCATTCATTATGCTACTGAAAATTATTATTAGGGAGGAATATATTCTTGTAGGAATTGCAATAATATCAAGTTTCCTCCCTATGTGCTTAAAGTTTTGAAGTTATGCTTGTTTTACCTTCCTATGCAAGTTGATTCTTGTTCCCACAAGTTGTTTGCTCACAAAATCCCTATGCATAGGAAGTATGTTAGACTTAAATGTGCTAGTCATATTCTTAATGATGCTCTCTTTATGTTACAATTCTTATCCTTTATGTGAGCATCATTGAAATCATCATGCCTAGCTAGGGGCGTTAAACAATAGCGCTTGTTGGGAGGCAACCCAATATTATTTTTGTTCCTTGCTTTTTGCTCCTGTTTAGTAATAAATAATTCATCTAGCCTCTTCTTAGATGTGGTTTTATGCTTTTAATTAGTGTTTGTGCCAAGTAGAACCTTTGGGAAGTCTTTGGGAAATTCTTGTTGATCATGCTGTAAAAAACAGAAACTTTAGCGCTCACGAGAATTGCTGCCATTTTTATTTGGTGAGTGATATTTAGTTAATTATTTTTGAAGATGATTAATAGATAAATTCCTCAGATCCAGCAATTTATTTTATAATTTTATGAGTTCCATAAGTATACGTTTGATCCAGATTACTACAGACTGTTCTGTTTTTGACAGATTATGTTTTCGATGTGTTGTTTGCTTATTTTGATGAATCTATGAGTAGTATCGGAGGGTATTAACCATAGATAAGTTGGAATACAGTAGATATTACACTGATATGAATTTATAATGATTTCACAACAGTACCTAAGTGGTGATTTATTTTCTTATACTAACGGAGCTTACGAGTTTTCTGTTAAGTTTTGTGTTGTGAAGTTTTCAAGTTTTGGGTAAGGATCCGATGGACTATGGAATAAGGAGTGGCAAGAGCCTAAGCTTGGGGATGCCCAAGGCACCCCAAGGTTATATTCAAGGACAACCAAGAGCCTAAGCTTGGGGATGCCCCGGAAGGCATCCCCTCTTTCGTCTTCATTCATCGGTAACTTTACTTGGAGCTATATTTTTATTCGCCACATGATATGTGTTTTGCTTGGAGCGTCATTTTATTTCATTATGTTTTGATTGCTGTTTGAATAAAATACCAAGATCTGAAAATCTTAAATGTTAGAGAGTCTTCACATAGTTGCATAATTATTTGACTACTCATTGATCTTCACTTATATCTTTCGGAGTAGTTTGTCGTTTGGTCTAGTGCTTCACTTATATCTTTTTAAAGCACGGTGGTGGTATTATAGAAATAGATGAACTCTCATGCTTCACTTATATCATTCTGAGAGTTTTAAATAGCATGGTAATTTGCTTAAATAATCCTAATATTCTAGGCATCCAAGAATAGTAAAAACTTTCATATAGAGTATTGAATACTAAGAGAAGTTTGATGCTTGATGATTGTTTTGAGATATGGAGATGGTGATATTAGAGTCATGCTAGTTGAGTAGTTGTGAATTTGAGAAATACATGTGTTGAAGTTTGTGATTCCCGTAGCATGCACGTATGGTGAACCGTTATGTGATGAAGTCATAGCATGATTTATTTATTGATTGTCCTCCTTATGAGTGGCGGTCGGGGACGAGCGATGGTCTTTTCCTACCAATCTGTCCCCCTAGGAGCATGCGCGTAATACTTTGCTTTGATAACTTGTAAATTTTTGCAATAAGTATATGAGTTATTTATGACTAATGTTGAGTCCATGGATTATACGCACTTTCCTTCCTTCCACCATTGCTAGCCTCTCTAATACCGCGCACTTTTCGCCAGTATCATACACCCACCAAATACCTTCCTCAAAACAGCCACCATACCTACCTATCATAGCATTTCCATAGCCATTCCGAGATATATTGCCATGCAACTTTCCACCATTCCGTTCATTATGACACGCTCCATCATTGTCATATTGCTAGCATGATCATGTAGTTGACATCGTATTTGTGGCAAAGCCACCGTTCATAATTCTTTCATACATGTCACTCTTGATTCATTGCATATCCCGGTACACCGCCGGAGGCATTCATATAGAGTCATATTTTGTTCTAAGTATTGAGTTGTAAGAAAAATAAAAAAGTGTGATGATCATCATTTTTAGAGCATTGTCCCAAGTGAGGAAAGGATGATGGAGACTATGATTCACCCACAAGTCGGGATGAGACTCCGGACGAAAATAAATAAATAAAAGAGGCCAAAGAAGCCCAAATAAAAAAAAGAGAAAAGAGACCATAAAAAAGAGAAGGCCCAAATAAAAAAATTATAAAAAAATGAGAGAAAAAGAGAGAAGGGGCAATGCTACTATCCTTTTACCACACTTGTGCTTCAAAGTAGCACCATGATCTTCATGATAGAGAGTCTCCTATGTTGTCACTTCCATATACTAGTGGGAATCTTTCATTATAGAACTTGGCTTGTATATTCCAATGATGGGCTTCCTCAAAATGCCCTAGGTCTTCGTGAGCAAGCAAGTTGGATGCACACCCACTTAGTTTCTTTTGAGCTTTCTTACACTTATAGCTCTAGTGCATCCATTGCATGGCAATCCCTACTCACTCACATTGATATCTATTAATGGGCATCTCCATAGCCCGTTGATATGCCTAGTTGATGTGAGACTATCTTCTCCTTTTTGTCTTCTCCACAACCACCATTCTATTCCACCTATAGTGCTATGTCCATGGCTCACGCTCACAACAATTGCTTGGCTTGTCATCGGGGTTGTGCATGATTTAAATATTTTGTGTGGTGAAGATAGAGCATAGCCAGACTATATGATTTTGTAGGGATAACTTTCGTTGGCCATGTTATTTTGAGAAGACATGATTGCTTAGTTAGTATGCTTGAAGTATTATTATTTTTATGTCAATATTAAACTTTTGTCTTGAATCTTATGGATCTGAATATTCTTTCCACAATAAAGAGAACTACATGGATAAATATGTTAGGTAGCATTCCACATCAAAAATTCTGTTTTTATCATTTACCTACTCGAGGACGAGCAGGAATTAAGCTTGGGGATGCTGATACGTCTCCAACATATCTATAATTTTTGATTGTTCCATGCTATTATATTATCAACTTTGGATGTTTATGGGCTTTATTATACACTTTTATATCATTTTTTGGGACTAACCTATTAACCCAGAGCCCAGTGCCAGTTTCTGTTTTTTTTGCCTATTTTAGGGTTTCGAAGAAAAGGAAAATCAAATGGAGTCCAAATGACCTGAAACTTCACGGAACCTATTTTTGGATCAGAAGAAGCCTAGAAGACTTGGAGTCTACATAAGGGAAGCTTCGAGGAGGCCACGAGGTAGGGGGACGCGCCCACCCCCTAGGGCGCGCCCTCCACCCTAGTGGGCCCCTCGTGGCCCCCCTGACGTACTTCTTCCGCCTATATATCTCCATATACCCTAAAACTTCCAGGGAGACAATAGATCGGGAGTTCCGCCGCCAGAAGCATCTGTAGCCACCGAAACCAATCTAGACCCGTTCCGGCACCCTGCCGGAGGGGGCGATCCCTCTCCGGTGGCCATCTTCATCATCCCGGTGCTCTCCATGACGAGGAGGGAGTAGTTCTCCCTCGAGGCTGAGGGTATGTACCAGTAGCTATGTGTTTGATCTCTCTCTCTCTCTCGTGTTCTTGAGGTGATACGATCTTGATGTATCGCGAGCTTTGCTATTATATTTGGATCCTATGATGTTTTCTCCCCCCTCTACTTTCTTGTAATGGATTGAGTTTTCCCCTTGAAGTAATCTTATCGGATTGAGTCTTTAAAGATTTGAGAACACTTGATGTTTGTCTTGTCGTGCGTATCTGTGGTGACAATGGGATACCACGTGATTCACTTGATGTATGTTTTTGTGATCAACTTACGGGTTCCACCCATGAACCTATGCATAGGGGTTGGCACACGTTTTCGTCGTGATTCTCCGGTAGAAACTTTGGGGCACTCTTTGAGGCTCTATGTGTTGGTTGAATAGATGAATCTGAGATTGTGTGATGCATATCATATAATCATACCCACGGATACTTGAGGTGACATTGGAGTATCTAGGTGACATTAGGGTTTTGGTTGATTTGTGTCTTAAGGTGTTATTCTAGTACGAACTCTAGGGCTGTTTGTGACACCTATAGGAATAGCCCAACGGATTGATTGGAAAGAATAACTTTGGTAGTTTCGTACCCTACCATAATCTCTTCGTTTGTTCTCCGCTATTAGTGACTTTGGAATGACTCTTTGTTGCATGTTGAGGGATAGTTATATGATCCAATTATATTATTATTGTTGAGAGAACTTGCACTAGTGAAAGTATGAACCCTACGCCTTGTTTCAATGCATTGCAATGCCGTTTACGCTCACTTTTATCATTAGTTACCTTGCTGTTTTTATATTTTCAGATTACAAAAACTATTACCTACCATCCATATACCACTTGTATCACCATCTCTTCGCCGAACTAGTGCATCTATACAATTTACCATTGTATTGGGTGTGTTGGGGACACAAGAAACTCTTTGTTATTTGGTTGCAGGGTTGCTTGAGAGAGACCATCTTCATCGTACGCCTCCTATGGATTGATAAACCTTAGGTCATCCACTTGAGGGAAATTTGCTACTGTCCTACAAACCTCTGCACTTGGAGGCCCAACAACGTCTACAAGAAGAAGGTTGTGTAGTAGACATCATCGTTGAGTGATACTTCGGAGGCCACCGTAATTGAACACTCTTGAAAGTAGTGTCGTAGTTTCCGGGATGTCATGAAGACCCGTATGCTATCTTTTGATAATGTGGGTGCCGTGATTTGGATGGAGTGAGGACGGTGGATACGTAGTATATCGGCTTTTGAAGCGGGAACTTATGTCCGTCTGTCTCTCGTTCGACGACGAGCACTGCGCTTACAACTTGGTGTGTTGCCGCTATATATAATAGCATTGCTTCGCCGACATTTGGCACGGCCAAGATTGGGTTGGTGGCCAATACGGCCTTTATTTCTTCCAATCCGGCCGTGGCCGCATCCGTCCACTCGAAGTGTTCGGTGCGTCGAAGAAGGCGATAAAGAGGTAGTGCCTTTTCTCCTAATCGAGAGATAAAGCGGCTTAAGGCAGCCACACATCCAGTTAACCTCTGGATTTTCTTGAGGTTTGTTGGGATAGCCAACTGTGACAAAGCTCGGATTTTAGCCGGATTTGCTTCAATTCCTCTATTGGAGACGATGAAGCCCAAGAGCTTTCCGGTGGGCACGCCGAAAATGCATTTTTCTGGATTGAGCTTGATATCATATGTTCGGAGATTGTCGAACGTGAGCCTCAAGTCGTATATTAAGGATTCGACATGTCTTGTTTTAATGACCACATCGTCTATGTATGCCTCCACTGTTTTGCCGATTTGTGTTTCCAGGCATGTCTGAATCATGCGTTGATAGGTTGCACCGGCATTTTTGAGCCCGAAAGGCATGGTGTTAAAACAGAAGGGGTCGTATGGAGTGATGAATGCCGTTGCGGCTTGATCGGGCTCCGCCATCTTAATTTGATGGTATCCGGATTATGCGTCCAGGAAGCACAATGAGTCGTGTCCTGCGGTAGCGTCGATAATTTGATCGATGCGGGGGAGGGGGAAGGGATCCTTGGGGCAAGCCTTGTTAAGGTCCTTGAAATTGACACATAGGCGCCAGGATTTGTCCTTCTTTGGTACCATCACCAGGTTTGCTAGCCAGTCCGGATGTTTTATTTCTCTAATGAATCTGACCTCGAGTAACTTGGCTAGCTCTTCTCCCATGGCTTGTCGCTTAGGCTCAGAGAAACGCCGAAGAGTCTGCTTGACCGGCTTGAACCCCTTTAGAATGTTAAGGCTATGCTCGGCCAGCCTGCGTGGGATTCCTGGCTTGTCTGAAGGATGCCAGGCGAAGATGTCCCAATTCTCGCGCAAGAACTCCTGTAGTGCGGCGTCTGTTGTGGGGTTCAGCTGTGCCCCGATGGATGCTATTTTTGTAGGGTCCGTTGGGTGGACCTGGAATTTGACTATTTCGTTCACTGGTTTAAAAGAGGTGGACTTGGGTCTTTTATCGAGTATCACATCGTCCCTGTCCACCATGGAGCGCAGCGCAGTTAGTTCTTCGGCCGCAAGGGCTTCGGATAACGCCTCGAGGGCTAGTGCGGCGGTTTTATTTTCGGCGCGGAGTGCTATGTCCGGATCACTAGCCAGAGTGATGATTCCATTTGGCTCGGGCATTTTGAGCTTCATGTACCCGTAATGGGGTATAGCTTGGAAGATCGTGAATGCCTCCCGCCCTAAAAGGGCGTGGTATCCGCTACTGAACGGGGCCACTTGGAATGTGATTTCTTCGGACCTATAATTCTCCCGCGTGCCGAATACCACATCTAGTGTGATTTTTCCCGCACATCGTGCCTCCCGACTAGGGATGATTCCTCTGAAGGTCATGTTGCTTTGCTCAATGCGGCTCTTGTCTATTTCCATTTTGCTAAGAGTTTCCTCGTAGATGAGGTTCAATCCACTGCCGCCGTCCATGAGCACTTTAGTAAGCCGGAAGCCGTCCACAATTGGACTAAGGACCAAAGCGGCTGGTGCTCGGGCTATTCGGAATTGAGGTTCGTCACTGGCATTGAAGGTTATGGTCATGTCGTTCCATGGATTTTTTGCTGCAACGTGGCAGACTTCGGCAAGGCTGCGGAGTGTTCGCTCGCGCCTATTATTTGAGGCGAAGGTCTCGAAGACTGTCAATACTGTATTGTTATTTTCCACGGGATGGTGCTCTGTTGTATTGTTGATGAGGATATCCTCGCCGCTCTTGGCCACCTGCCGGAGTATCCAACATGCTCTAAGGCTGTGTGTTGACATGGTATCCGTTGTACTGTGAATTTTGCATGGCCCATTGAGCCATCCCTCCAATATAGTTCTACGCCCTCTAGTGGGATTTTGTTTCTTTGTAATTGGATCGAGCGACTTACGAGAGTACACCCTTTTAGTTCGGACGGGGGGTTTAGTGAGAGCCGGAGTGTCCCAGAATTTTGTTTGGGCTTTCCATCGCACAGTACTTCCGTACTATGGCCGCCAAGTCAGCAAAGTGTACTATGTCACGACGACTTATGGCGTTGAGGATTCCCTTATCCGTGCAATTTTTGCAAAAGAATGAAATTGCGTCTTCCTCGCGACAGTCCTTGACCTTACTCATTGCAAGCAGGAATCTGGCCCAATAGTGATGTACTGTCTCTTGGGGCTCTTGTCTAATGTGGGAAAGATCACTTGAGTCTGGGTGGGTGGGCAGATTTAGGTCCGAACCCTGACCCGATCTGAGACCCAGGGGCGGAGGAGTTTCCGAGCTCGGCAGTTCAGACTCCGGGATGTTGCCCAATAGTTCTGGCCCGCTGTCTGATTCTAGGTTCGAATCTTGGGCCATGTCCTTGCGTGGACGGGTATCCGGCTCGGAGAGCTCAGGAATCCGGACATAGTTTGTCCTCAAAATAGAGGAAGAATTGCTACATTGCTCCTCCACCACCGCTATCTGATGGGTGACCGGTGGAGAGTTAATCTCCCTTTGGTCGGGTTTAAGCCCGATCCGATCATAGTCCATTGCGACTCCCAGGGCGGCGATGCAATCCAAGAGCTCGTTCAAGGAAGAGATCTCTATTGGATCCATCTGCTCAACGAATCCCGAGCCGACGTGGAGGCTGTTTTTGATGACCCGAGAAGTCATTGTCGGCGCAACGGCCGAACGGGCGGTCATGACGAAGCCGCCTAGTCGGAGAGTTTAGCCTACAGCCAGGGCTCCCCCCGATGTAATGTTGTCCTTGACAACAAGACGAGCCATCAAGCCTTATCATGGCGGCACAGTGGAACTCTCAATGAAAGCACCAATGTCGGTGTCAAAACCAGCGGATCTCGGGTAGGGGGTCCCGAACTGTGCGTCTAAGGCGGATGGTAATAGGAGGCGGGGGACACAATGTTTACCCAGGTTCGGGCCCTCTCGATGGAGGTAATACCCTACTTCCTGCTTGATTGATCTTCATGATATGAGTATTACAAGAGTTGATCTACCACGAGATTGTAGAGGCTAAACCCTAGAAGCTAGCCTATGATTATGATTGTTGTTGTCGTACGGACTAAACCCTCCGGTTTATATAGACACCGGAGGGGGCTAGGGTTACACAGAGTCGGATACAAGGGAGGAGATCTACATATCCGAATTGCCAAGCTTGCCTTCTACGCAAAGGAGATTCCCACGCGGACATGGGACGAAGTCTTCAATCTTGTATCTTCATAATCCAACAGTCCGGCCAAAGGATATAGTCCGGCTGTCCGAGGACCCCCTAATCCAGGACTCCCTCAGAGATGCATGTTGTTCTTGAGATTTTAGGCTAAATCTATGCAAGAGTAGGATGTAGGAGAGTAGTAATGCGTAGAGATGGTACTTGTTGTGTTGTCCCGTGGTAGATTTGATCAACCGTAGTACCTCTTTGCTATCACGGTTGTGCTCGGATCCAGTTGAGGTTTTAGATCTGACACCATACGGTACTACCGCATCTCTAGTGCGGTACTACCGTGCATACGGTACTACCGCTCCTCAGGAGCGGTACTACCGCGCGAGGCGCGGAACTAAAATTTTACTGCCGCTTTGAGACACGATACTACCGTGTCACCCCAGCGCGGTACTACCGTGGCTAGGAGCAGCACTAAAATTTTAGTACTGCGTAGCCATGCAGTACTACCGTTGTAGTCAAATCTTCCAAGTGGCAATTACCAAGTGCGAGCTCTACTTGTTTCACCTGTTTTGTTGTGGTCTTTGCATTGATCCTTCTCGCTTCTCGTGCGTGTTTTTGTGTTTTGTGTCTTAGGTGGTGTTTCCAGTGCTTCTGCTCGCCGTTCCAATCCTAGTCATGACACGGGCTCCAAGCATCTGCGCAACCAAGACGAAGCACCAGAGGGCTCCAATGCCCCCAACGCAGGACCAAGACCACCACCACCAAGCTCAAGGAGCCCACCAAGGGCCTTGATGAGATACCTCTTGCTGAGTTTGCCTCTCGAAGGAAGATCAACCCCTATGTGAATCCTTGTGCCAACTTCAGCGGGAATGATCTGTTCTGGACCAAGCAGCAGTATCTCACTTATGTGGATGTGATCAAGGCAAAGCAGAACATCTATGTGGATGTGCACTGGATTGACATGCAACACATGAGGGATGAGAGGCACCGTGATTACTTTGGTGAGGCTATGGATCTCGTGGAGAAGTTTGGCATTGAGCACGTGATCTCTTTCCATTTGGATTACGACCCTGAGATTGTGGCCCAGTTCTTTGCCTTGGTCCACTTCCATACTGATGAGGAACGGAAGATGACCTGGATACCAACGGACAGCGGTTGACTGCTACATGGAAGGACTTCATGGATTTGCTTCAGGTTCCTGATGAGGAGCTCAACACACCCGTGGGTGTACACCCTCATGCCAATCACAAGTCAGCCAACAAGAACAAGTTTCAACCCTACTATGTTGTGAAGTCGCTTCCCAGTGGCAAGAAGGCGTGGGTGCTGAACCCCTTCCTCGACATCATGTATCGCGTCTTCCGCAACTCTCTTTTTCCCCGCATTGGTGACAAGGACAAAGTGCATGCCTATCTTGTGGATATGATGCTCATCTGTGAGGAGGCGCGTCTCTCTCAGACTCAACCACTTGATGTCTCACATATCATGTGGTGCGAGCTTCGGTTTGCGGTGTTCACCCGTAAGGTACCCATCTATGGACCTTACTTGTTTCTGTTGATCACGAGGACTTGGGAGAAGCTCTATCCCAATGATGAGTTTCTTGCCCCTGACTGGATTCGTCATGAGCCCATCAGGCTCCGTATCAAGCCCCAGTGGGACAACACCACTACCCGTGCTGAGGCAGCGGCTACTCAGATGGATGTGGATGCAGATGAGATTGAGGAGGAGGACGCTGATGAGAACAACTCCGCTGGCTACTCGCCTTCATCTTCTAAGCCCTCTTGGGCTAAGAAGCTGAAGAACAAGATGAAGGCTCTGTTTTGCATGCAGGCCAAGGGGGAGTACCGGTCTCATGTTGCTCAGAAGGAGAGTCGCCACCGCGACAAGCGGATCTTGAGGGCGTTTGGCGAGCATATATCCAGCGGATCTGAGAGGGTCATCACGCCAGAGGCAGACTGGATGCCGAAGCAGGGCTACAGGTGGACTGATTCTGAGGAGGATGATGTCTACTACACAACCTTCTTCTTGTAGACATTGTTGGGCCTCCAAGTGCAGAGGTTTGTACTACAGTAGAAAATTTCCCTCAAGTGGAGGACCTAAGGTTTACCAATCCGTACGAGGCGTAGGATGAAGATGGTCTCTCTCAAGCAACCCTGCAACCAAATAACAAAGAGTCTCTTGTGTCCCCAACACACCCAATACAATGGTAGATTGTATAGGTGCACTAGTTCAGCGAAGAGATGGTGATACAAGTGCAATATGGATAGTAGATAAATGTTTTTGTAATCTGAAATTATAAAAACAGCAAGGTAACTAATGATAAAAGTGAGCACAAACGGTATTGCAATGCGTTGAAATAAGGCCTAGGGTTCATACTTTCGCTAGTGCAAGTTCCCTCAACAATAATAACATAATTGGATCACATGACTATCCCTCAACATGCAACAAAGAGTCACTCCAAAGTCACTAATAGCGGAGAGCGAACAAAGAGATTATGGTAGGGTACGAAACCACCAAAGTTATTCTTTCCAATTAATCCGTTGGGCTATTCCTATAAGTGTCACAAACAGCCCTAGAGTCCGTACTAGAATAACACCTTAAGACACAAATCAACCAAAACCCTAATGTCACCTAGATACTCCATTGTCACCTCAAGTATCCGTGGGTATGATTATACAATATGCATCACACAATCTCAGATTCATCTATTCAACCTACACATAGAACCTCAAAGAGTGCCCCAAAGTTTCTACCGGAGAATCACGACGAAAACGTGTGCCAACCCCTATGCATATGTTCATGGGCGGAACCCGCAAGTTGATCACCAAAACATACATCAAGTGAATCACGTGATATCCCATTGTCACCACAGATATCCACGGCAAGACATACATCAAGTGTTCTCAAATCTTTAAAGACTCAATCTGAGAAGATAACTTCAAAGGGGAAACTCAATCCATTACAAGAGAGTAGAGGGGGGAAGAAACATCATAGGATCCAAATATAATAGCAAAGCTCACGATACATCAAGATCGTATCACCTCAAGAACACGAGAGAGAGAAAGAGAGAGAGAGAGAGAGAGAGAGAGAGAGAGAGAGATCAAACACATAGCTACTGGTACATACCCTCAGCCCCGAGGGAGAACTACTCCCTCCTCGTCATGGAGAGCACCGGGATTATGAAGATGGCCACCAGAGAGGGATTGCCCCCTCCAGCAGGGTGCCAGAACGGGTCTAGAATGGTTTTCGATGGCTACGGAGGCTTCTGGCGGTGGAACTCCCGATCTATTGTGCTCTCTGAAGTTTTTAGGGTATATGGGTATATATAGGAGGAAGAAGTACATCAGGGGAGCCACGAGGGGCCCATGAGGGTGGAGGGCGCGCCCAGGGGGGTGGGCGCGCCCCCCTGCCTCGTGGCTTCCACGTTGATCCCCCGACGTGCACTCCAAGTCTCCTGTATTGCTTTCTTTCCAAAAATAACTTTTCCGAAGGTTTCATTCCGTTTGGACTCCATTTGATATTCCTTTTCTTTGAAACCCTAAAGCAAGGAAAAAAACAGAAGCTGGCACTGGGCTCTAGGTTAATAGGTTAGTCCCAAAAATCATATAAAATAGCATATAAATGCATATAAAACATCCAAGGTTGATAATATAGTAGCATGGAACAATCAAAAATTATAGATACGTTGGAGACGTATCAGCATCCCCAAGCTTAATTCCTGCTCGTCCTCGAGTAGGTAAATGATAAAAACAGAATTTTTGATGTGGAGTGCTACCAAACATATTCATCATGTATTTCTCTTTATTGTAGCAAGAATATCCAAATCCATAAAATTCAAGACAGAAGTTTAATATTGATATAAAAATAATAATACTTCAAGCATACCAACTAAGCAATCATGTCTTCTCAAAATAACATGGCCAAAGAAAGTTCATCCCTACAAAATCATATAGTTTGGTCATGCTCCATTTTCGTCGCACAAGAATGCTCTCATCATGCACAACCCCAATGACAAGCCAAGCAATTGTTTCATACTTTAGTAATCTCACACTTATAAACCTTCACGCAATACATGAGCGCGAGCCATGGATATAGCACTATGGGTGGAATAGAATATGATGATGGGGGTTATGTGGAGAAGATAAAAAGGAGAAAGTCTCACATCAACGAGGCTAATCAATGAGCTATGGAGATGCCCATCGATTGATGTTAATGCAAGGAGTAGGGATTGCCATGCAACGGATGCACTAGAGCTATAAATTATGAAAGCTCAACAAAAGAAACTAAGTGGGTGTGCATCCAACTTGCTTGCTCATGAAGACCTAGGGCACTTGAGGAGGCCCATTGTTGGAATATACAAGCCAAGTTCTATAATGAAAAATTCCCACTAGTATATGAAAGTGACAAAACAAGAGACTCTCTATCATGAGGATTATGATGCTACTTTGAAGCACAAGTGTGGCAAAGGATAGTAGCATTGTCCCTTCTCTCTTTTTCTCTCATTTTTTTGGGCCTTCTCTTTTTTATGGCCTTTCTCTTTTTTTGGGCCTTCTCTTTTTTTATGGCCTTTCTCTTTTTTTTATTCCTCACTTGGGACAATGCTCTAGAAAATGATGATCATCACACTTCTATTTATTTACAACTCAATGATTATAACTCGATACTAGAACAAAGTATGACTCTATATGAATGCCTCCGGCGGTGTACCGGGATATGCAATGAACCAAGAGTGACATGTATGAAATAATTATGAATGGTGGCTTTGCCACAAATACTATGTCAACTACATGATCATGCTAAGCAATATGACAATGATGAACGTGACATGATAAACGGAATGGTGGAAAGTTGCATGGCAATATATCTCGGAATGGCTATGGAAATGCCATAATAGGTAGGTATGGTGGCTGTTTTGAGGAAGATATAAGGAGGTTTATGTGTGACAGAGCGTATCATATCACGGGGTTTGGATGCACCGGCGAAGTTTGCACCAACTCTCAATGTGAGAAAGGGCAATGCATGGTACCGAAGAGGCTAGCAATGATCGAAAGGTGAGAGTGCGTATAATCCATGGACTCAACATTAGTCATAAAGAACTCACATACTTATTGCAAAAATCTACAAGTCGTCAAAAACCAAGCATTACGCGCATGCTCCTAGGGGGATATATTGGTAGGAAAAGACCATTGCTCGTCCCCGACCGCCACTCATAAGGAAGACAATCAAATAACACCTCATGATTCAAATTTGTTACACAACGTTTACCATACGTGCATGCTACGGGACTTGCAAACTTCAACACAAGTATTCCTCAAATTCACAACTACCCAACTAGCACAACTTTGGTATCACTATCTCCATATCTCAAAACAATCATCAAGTATCAAACTTCTCTTAGTATTCAATGCACTTATATGAAAGTTTTTATTATATCCCTCTTAGATGCCCATCATATTAGGACTAATTTCATAACCAAAGCAAATTACCATGCTGTTCTAAAGACTCTCAAAATAATATAAGTGAATCATGAGAGTTCAACTATTTCTATAAAATAAAACCACCACCGTGCTCTAAAAGGATATAAGTGAAGCACTAGAGCAAATGACAAACTACTCCAAAAGATATAAGTGAAGATCAATGAGTAGTCGAATAATTATGCAACTGTGTGAAGACTCTCTAACATTAAAGAACTTCAAATCTTGGTATTTTATTCAAACAGCAATCAAAGAAAAAGAAAATGACATTCTAAGAATAGCAAACATCATGTGAATAAGCAAAAACTTAGGATCGACCGAAACTAACCGATAGTTGTTGAAGAAGAAAGGTGGGATGCCAACCGGGGCATCCCCAAGGTTAGAAGCTTGAGACTTCTTGAGATATTATCTTGGGATGCCTTGGGCATCCCCAAGCTTGAGCTTTTGTGTCTCCTTAATTCCTCTCATATCACGGTCTACCTAAATCTCAAAAGCATCATCCACACAAAACTCAACAAGGACTCATGAGATAAGTTAGTATAAACCATTGCCAAAACCTTGTCATACTCTACTATAGAAAATGACTAAAATTATTATTCAACATTGCATACTAAATGCCTCTGCATATTTAATAGTCGTATCCTCAAATAGAATCATTAAAGAAGCAAACATATGCAAACATAAAAGCAATCTGCCTAAACAAGATAGTCTGTAAAGAGTGCAGCAAGATCCATACTTCCCTAACTCCAAAAATTATGAAAGAAAATTCCCATTGTAGTAAATTTATGATAACCCACAAGTATAGGGGATCGCAACAGTTTTCGAGGGTAGAGTATTCAACCCAAATTTATTGATTCGACACAAGGGGAGCCAAAGAATATTCTCAAGTATTAGCAGTTGAGTTGTCAATTCAACCACACCTGGAAACTTAATATCTGCAGCAAAGTGCTTACTAGCAAAGTAATATGATAGTGGTGACAACGTTAACAAAAGGTAACATTAGTAAAAGCAATGCTTTTGGTATTTTGTAATGATGATAGCAATAGCAACGGAAAAGTAAATAAGCAAAGAACAATATATGGAAAGCTCATAGGCAATGGATCGGTGATAGAGAATTATGCTAGATGTGGTTTATCATGTAATAGTCATAACCTAGGGTGACACAGAACTAGCTCAAGTTCATTGATATAATGTAGGCATGTATTCCGAACATAGTCATACGTGCTTATGGAAAAGAACTTGCATGACATCTTTTGTCCTACCCTCTCGTGGCAGCGGGGTCCTTACGAAAACTAAGGGATATTAAGGCCTCCTTTTAATAGAGAACCGGAACAAAGCATTAACACATAGTGAATACATGAACTCCTCAAACTACGGTCATCACCGGAAAGTATCCCGATTATTGTCACTTCGGGGTTAACGGATCATAACACATAATAGGTGACTATAGACTTGCAATATAGGATCAAGAACACTCATATATTGATGAAAACATAATAGGTTCAGATCTGAAATCATGGCACTCGGGCCCTAGTGACAAGCATTAAGCATAGCAAAGTCATAGCAACATCAATCTCAGAACATAGTGGACACTAGGGATAAAATCCTAACAAAACTAACTCGATTACATGATAGATCCCATCCAACCCATCACCGTCCAGCAAGCCTACGATGGAATTACTCACGCACGGCGGTGAGCATCATGAAATTGGTGATGGAGGATGGTTGGTGATGACGATGGCGACGGATTCCCCTCTCCGGAGCCCCGATCGGACTCTAGATCAGCCCTCCCGAGAGGTTTTAGGGCTTGGCGGCGGCTCCGTATCGTAAAACGCGATGAATCCTTCTCTCTAATTTTTTTTCTCCCCGAAACTCAATATATGGAGGTGGAGTTGGAGTCGGAGAGGCAACAGGGGGCCCACGAGGTAGGGGGCGCGCCCTAGGGGGGCAGACGCGCCCCCCACCCTCGTGGCAAGACGGTGGGCCCCTGGCCTTCATCTTTGGCATGTATTTTTCTTATTTTTTGAAAAGTGTCTCCGTGAAGTTTCAGGTCATTCCGAGAACGTTTGCTCTTGCACATAAATAACACCATGGTAATTCTGCTGAAAACAGCGTTAGTCCAGGTTAGTTCCATTCAAATCATGCAAGTTAGAGTCCAAAACAAGGGCAAAAGTGTTTGGAAAAGTAGATACATTGGAGACGTATCAACTCCCACAAGCTTAAACCTTTGCTTGTCCTCAAGCGATTCAGTTGACAAACCGAAAGTGATAAAGAAAAAACTTTTACAAACTCTGTTTGCTCTTGTTGTTGTAAATATGTAAAGCCAGCATTCAAGTTTTCAGCAAAGATTATAACTAACCACATTCACAATAACGCATAGGTCTCAAGTTTACTCATATCAATAGCATAATCAACTAGCGATCCATAATAATAAAACTCAGATGACAACACTTTCTCAAAACAATCATAATATGATATAACAAGCTGGTATCTCGCTAGCCCTTTCTGAGACCGCAAAACATAAATGCAGAGCACCTTTAAAGACCAAGGACTGACTAGACATTGTAATTCATGGTAAAAGAGATCCAGTCAAGTCATACTCAATGTAAATTAACAATAATGAATGCAAATGACAGCAGTGCTCTCCAACTGGTGCTTTTTAATAAGAGGATGATGACTCAGCATAAAAGTAAATAGATAGGCCCTTCGCAGAGGGAAGCAGGGATTTGTAGAGGTGCCAGAGCTCGGTTTTGAAACAGAGGTGAATAATATTTTGAGCGGTATACTTTCATTGTCAACATAACAACCAAGAGATGGCGATATCTTCCATGCTACACACATTATAGGCGGTTCCCAAACAGAATGGTAAAGTTTATGCTCCCCCTTCCACCACAAGCATCAATCCATGGCTTGCTCGAAACAACGAGTGTGTGGGGACCCCGACTCATAAGTCGAGATCACCGAATGCACGTGTACAGTGATCCCAGAGATCAATGCTCACTGAACACACATAAGCTGAATAACAAGAGTCTTACATCCATACATATCGTCTTACACAAATTATGACCATTATGGTCAAGTCTTACATAGATAAAGCCACAAGGGCTGAATACCAAATAAACTTAAGCAGCGGAAATCTTCGTCGATAAGTAGAACCCATGCCATCTGCCTTAACCCTACAGGCATTCTGACTGGGAAAGTCCTAGTTCGCATGTTCGTCTCCAAAGAACTCTTCTTCGAACTCCTGTTCTTCCATGCCTGGCCAATTAAATAACCAGTGGCAAGCCAATGAGTACTTTGAATGTACTCGCAAGCAACCCATGTTTTGGCTCAAGATACAACAATGCATGATATAGGTAAATTTTTGCAGAAAGCTAGTTTTGAGTGCAATGACATGTTCAACAACTTGTAAGACATGCATCAGGAGAATTCAAGTAACCAAGAGGACAGGTTACAGATATCAACATAAAGGGAGTGGGCTCCAACCCAACTCATCCATGGCAAGTCCTTTGACTTGACCCAAGTAGTTCTTCCCACTTATCCAAACACATACTCTGGTTTGTAAACATGTGGACGTAGTTTAAGCAGCACCGCCCAACTATCCTTGACCGTGGACACGGCTATTCGAATAGTTTTACACTCTGCAGAGGTTGCACACTTTACCCACAAGATCCGGGAAACTTCCGTGTCATCCACGACCCGCGGTACCTCAAGTACCCGGGGTAAGCACCCGATCACTATCTTTCCCTAGACGACACTAAAAAGGAGTCCACTCGTTGTTCCGTATCCTCATGATGTACATCATACGAGACTCATTCGAGATCGTAACATCCGAGAGGGGACACAACGGTGTATCCGGTGCCCTGTGAAAACAGTCATGGCCGCCCTACCTGGCACGACCCCGTCCCGAGAGAGAGCACCAACTCTCCCCCGTCACTAGTAATGCGGGCTCCAAGCTAGTATCGGCCTAAGTAATCAATAATGCCCTTTCCCATATAAGGGTAGAGTGGTTGCACGTGTAAGGTTGGGACAGTCGACAAATCTTAAATCTAATCCATTTTCGAAAACAACACACACACTTGCCTCGGTACACCACTTCGTCATCAAGTGGTTACCCATCTCATTGCCTCCCTCGGGCATAAGTGGCACCCGACGGGATTTTCGAAAAGTCTTTTGAAAATACTTTGTCTCCATCACCATGCATATACCCGTCCCTTTTGCGTAGAACTACTTAGCATTCTATCTACTCCCACCGGCATAACCCTCATAGAAAGGTAGGGTCATGCATCATGCAAGTGTCAACGAGAAAGGCAACGGAGGCAAACCACCCCTGTTGGGGAACGTAGCAGAAATTTAAAATTTTCTACGCATCACCAAGATCAAACTATGGAGTAATCTAGCAACGAGGGGAAGGAGAGTGCATCTACATACCCTTGTAGATCGCTAAGAGGAAGCGTTCAAGAGAACGGGGTTGATGGAGTCGTACTCGTCGTGATCCAAATCACCGATGATCCTAGCGCCGAACGGACGGCACCTCCGCGTTCAACACACGTACGGTTGGGAGACGTCTCCTCCTTCTTGATCCAGCAAGGGGAGAGGAGAAGTTGAGGGATAACTCCAGCAGCACGACGGCATGGTGGCAATGGAGCTCGTGGTTCTCCAGCAGGGCTTCGCCAAGCACTATGGAGGAGGAGGAGGTGTAGGAGGAGGGAGGGCTGCGCCAGGTTCAAGGGTGTGGCAGCCCTCTCTCTCCCTCACTATATATAGGGGGAAGGGAGGAGGGGGAGGCGCCCTAGGGTTCCCTAGGGGAGGGGCGGCGGCCACAGGGGAAACCCTAGATGGGTTTGGGCGCCCCCACCCCCTAGGAAACTTGCCCCCCAAGCCGGGAGGGGCGGTTGTCCTAGGGGTGGCGCCCCCACCTCTCCTGGTTACGTGAGATGGGGTGGGAGGGGCGCTCAGCCCCTTAGTGGGCTGATGTGCCCTCTCCCCTTGGCCCATAAGGCCCCCCAACGCTTGTCGGGGCCTCCGAAACCCCTTTCGGACACGCTGGTCATCACCTAGTACCCTCAGAACAAGTCCGGACTCCAATACCCTTCGTCCAATATACCGATCTTCACCTCCGGATCATTCCGGAGCTCCTCGTCATGTCCGGGATCTCATCCGGCACTCCGAACAACCTTCGGTAACCACATACTATTTCCCATAACAACTCTAGCGTCACCGAACCTTAAGCGTGTAGACCCTACGGGTTCGGGAACCATGCAGACATGACCGAGACAACTCTCCGGCCAATAACCAACAGCAGGATCTGGATACCCATGTTGGCTCCCACATGTTCCACGATGATCTCATCGGATGGACCACGATGTCTAGGATTCAATCAATCCCGTATACAATTCCCTTTGTCCAGCGGTATTGTACTTGCCCGAGATTCGATCGTCGGTATCCGATACCTTGTTCAATCTCGTTACCGGCAAGCCTCTTTACTCGTTCCGTAACACATCATCCCGTGATCAACTCCTTGGTCACATTGTGCACATTATGGTGATGTCCTACCGAGTGGGCCCAGAGATACCTCTCCGTCACACGGAGTGACAAATCCCAGTCTCGATTCGTGCCAACCCAACAGACACTTTCGGAGATACCTGTAGTGTACCTTTATAGCCACCCTGTTATGTTGTGACGTTTGGCACACCCAAAGCACTCCTACGGTATCCGGGAGTTGCACAATCTCATGGTCTAAGGAAATGATACTTGACATTAGAAAAGCTTTAGCATACGAACTACACGATCTTTGTGCTAGGCTTAGGATTGGGTATTGTCCATCACATCATTCTCCTAATGATGTGATCCCGTTATCAACGACATCCAATGTCCATGGTTAGGAAACCGTAACCATCTATTGATCAACGAGCTAGTCAACTAGAGGCTTACTAGGGACATGGTGTTGTCTATGTATCCACACATGTATCTGAGTTTCCTATCAATACAATTCTAGCATGGATAATAAACGATTATCATGAACAAGGAAATATAATAATAACCAATTTATTATTGCCTCTAGGGCATATTTCCAACAACCCCAAGTGGTCACCATTTTATCATGACTCGATGCAAGCAATAAAAGTGCCATATGACATTCATAAAACGGGGTTTCTTAGACATGGTCAGAGGGCTGCTTGCCTTGGTCTTCAAAGTCTTCAAGTTCTTCAAATCCTTCTCCTTCTTCTTCTTCTTCTTCAGCAACTTCGTCTAATACGGGATCTAATCGTCGCAAGAAAATAACGAGAAAATAAGGCAATAGTAAAATAGAAAAACCAAAGTGCTCAGAAAAATGTCAACTTATTTTTGATAAATACTAGGGGGAACTCTAAGAAGGGGAAAATTATTAGTTATGGATTTGGAGTTGTATAATAGGAGAAATGGATTTTCGGAGGGGAATATAAATGCTCAAATTTGAATTTAAATTTGAACAGTGCAGAAAAGTTTGATGGATATTTATGAAAGTTACACCATTAAATAGGTGGTATTTTTAGAAAAATATGGGAGTTGGAATTATTGCATTTGGATTAATATTTAATCCTGTGGAATTTTTGCAAGTTTCCAGAAAAAGAAAAAGGAGAAGCAGCACTGTGCAACTGGGCCAGAAGGGCCATAGTGCAGCAGGCCCAGAGGGGATTTAGCCCGCGGGAGGCTGCCACGTCGATGGCGTAAAGGCAAAATACGCCTTCATCCAACGCAGCGAACCGGTACGCGCGCGCGTGCGTTTTGAACCTGACGGGTGGGGCCCACCCGTCAGTATGTGAGGCTGACTGACGGGCCCCACGGCCGTCGTCGTCAACCTAGGGTCAGAGAGGGCGGCGAGCTCACCGGCGACGTTTCCGGGCACGGCGGGGTGAGCTGATGGCACCGCTGGACTCCTCCTCGTGTCGCCGTTCGGGTGGTGCCGGAGTTGGTCGCCGGGGTGGCCTGGTTCACCGGCGACGAGGAGGCATGGCGGAGGAGCTTCGGGAGGTGCTTGGTTAGCTCGTTCCGAGCTGCAATAGGAGCGGGAGAAAGAGGGGAATGGGTCAGTGAGGTCTGGCGGTTCCAGATCGAGCAAGAGCGGGGGCGGAGAGGGGCCGTACCGCGAGATCAATGGTCGACCGAGGCGGCGGAGCTCCGGTCGATCCCGAGCATAGAAGCTCTCCGGGGTTGATTGGGTGGTGCGGGCACGTTCTTGGGGGTGTGAGGAGGAGGCGGATGCCACTGGAACGCCCCGGGGCGGGCTTATATAGCCGCGCGATGGTCCACCGTGGACTTGTGCGCCGGCGAGCTCGTTGCCGTCGCCACGGGTCACGGGGGCCTGTTTGAGTGTGTCTGGGGTGCTCGTGGGGGTCGACTACGCCCAGGGGGAGAAGAGAGGGACCGGGGAACGCGGCAAAGCGGGTCCCCATCGCGGGCAATGACTGGCGCGCTCGGGCGGCGCTCTGTCCGCATGCGAGGAGAGCCGGAGAGGGAGAGAGAGGAGGGGGCCGACAGTGTAGCGTGACGCGGACGTCAAGGAGCATCGTCGAGCGCGCTGGGGAGGCCCGAGGTGGCCGGAGGTGCTTGGCAGGGGGCGGCTACAGTGCGGGTGTGCACTGTAGCGCGCTCTGGAGCACGCCAATTGCATGCCAGGGCATGCCTTTGGCTTGTAGGGCGCGACCACTTGTGTCTAGATTGTTTAGGGAGGAGTAAACAAAGGGGAGAGGGCCTTGGATGCCCTGGACAGCCAGTAGGAGAGGAGAGAGGTTGAGGGAGAGAGGGAAATGGGCTTTCCAGAGAGAGAAAATGGGGTTTTACCCCTCCAATAATTGAGCAATGACCAGGGGAGAGTTACTGGAGGTAGGAGAAGACTAGGAGGAGCTGTGGTAAAAAGTTGAGCTCAAGGAGATTAGTGCAAGGGGCCAAAGTGGTGTTTTTGGAAAAATGGCAGAAGGTGTTTGATGATGGTTTGGGCCAGCATATGATTTCCTACTGCCATGAGACTCCACAGGGTGAAGGGAAACATATAATTAGGGCCTTCTACCAATCTGGAGCTGATTTGGGCAAAGTTGCCAATGCAACTTTTGTAAGCCCTATAAATTAGTAGAAATGAACTTGTGTAGATCTAGTTGAGCAAATCACTTCTCCTTGATGCACCACTTGGTGTAGTGGCCTCATTTGGTTGTGTGAACATGCTCACAAAAGTTGCGGTCAAGGAGAGAAAGTTGGTAGTACAAACTTGTTCAAATTAGATTCTGGTCAGAGAGGGTTTTGGGGCACTTTGATCAAGATAACATTCTCTCCAACTTGTGCCATTTGGTCTAGATGCATTATTACACCATTTGAGCATGTGCACCAAGTTTTAGAGCATTTGGACATGTTTGACAGTGCAAAGTTGTTCAAATTTGAAAAAGGACATAAGTGGTTTTGAGAGGGTTTCATGGGGTTATACTGTTCTCCATGACATGAAACTTGTCAAGATCATCAAACATGTCATATGTGACATGCTAGAATTTTCTTGGAATTATAGGGGAATATTTCCTGTAGAAATATTTCAAATCCTTGAAATGGGCAGAAATGGTTTTGGGAGGTTTTGTCCAATATTTTGAACATGACCATGTGTTTAAACTCATATATATGGAAAATATATGCCCAGTGAGTTTCCCTGATTTTTTGTAAAATATTTTTAAAACAATAAATAATTTTTCCCTATTAAAGACCATTTCTGGCCTTAAGAAAAAGCTTTTAAATAAAATAGGAAAATAACTTTTAAAATTATATTTTTGTGGTTTGTGGGTATCCTATATCTAATAGGAGTCAAATATATTTTTGGAAAGATTTTTACTGCCCTTAATTAGGTACTTGTAGTGCAAACCTCAATTCAGGGGTTTTTTGGAAAACTAATTTTTGAAAATACTATTTGCCCAAATTATTTTTGTAAGGAATTATTTTTATGTCCTATACACATGGCATGATCATTGGGCAAGGTTTTGGATCAAGGATAAGGAGTATAAGAGTTGGAGGATTTATTTGATTTTTAGAGCACTTGCAACCAACACACAAGAAGCAAATCAAGCAAAGTCCAGAACACTGAAAGGTTTTTGTCAAACCACATTTTGCATGATTTATTGACTTAAGTGTTGTGGCATAAAAATCAGGGTGTGACAGAGTGCCTCCAACTAACAAGAGTCCCAGGGGGAGTTTTGTTTGCAATTATTTTGATTTAGTTTGCATAAAGCATGGGACTGGGCATCCCGGTGACTAGCCATTTATCTTGTGAGTGAGGAGCGGAGTCCACTCGTCTTGAGAATAACCCGCCTAACATGGAAGATACGGACAGCCCTAGTTGATACATGAGCTATTCGAGCATACAAAACAAGATATTTATTTGAAGGTTTAGAGTTTGGCACATACAAATTTACTTGGAACGGCAGGTAGATACCGTATATAGGTATGTATAGTTGACTCATGTGGAATAACTTTGGGGTTTAAGGAGTTTGGATGCACAAGCAGTATTCCCGCTTAGTACAGGTGAAGGCTAGCAAAAGACTGGGAAGCGACCAGCTAGAGAGCGACAACAGTCATGAACTTGCATTAAAATTAATCAACACTGAATGCAAGCATGAGTAGGATATAATCCACCATGAACATAAATATCGGGAAGCCTATGTTGATTTTGTTTCAACTACATGCGTGAACATGTGCCAAGTCAAGTCACTTAAATCATTCAGAGGAGGATACCACCCTATCATACCATATCATAACCATTTTAATATCATGTTGGCACGCAAGGTAAACCATTATAACTCGTAGCTAATCAAGCATGGCACAAGAAACTATGATCTCTAGTTGTCATTGCAAACATGTTTATTCATAATAGGCTGAATCGGGAACGATGAACTAATCATATTTACAAAAACAAAAGAGGTCGAGTTCATACCAGCTTTTTTCATCTCAGCCAATCCATCATATATCATCATAATTGCCTTTCACTTGCACGACCGAATAGTGTGAATAATAATAATAGTGCACGTGCATTGGACTAAGCTGGAATCTGCAAGCATCCAATAAACAGGAGAAGACAAGGCAATATGGGCTCTTTTGTCAGATCAACAATAATGCATATAAGAGCCACTTCAACAATTTAATCATGGTCTTCTCCTATCGACCCCCAAAGAAAATAAAAGAAATACAACTATTTACACGAGAAAGCTCCCAACAAGCAAAAGAAGAACATGAAATCTTTTGGGGGTTTCTTTTTAATTACTACTACAAGCATGGAAATTAAACTGATTAAAAGCTACAACTAATTTTTTGGTTTTTCTTAAGGTTTATTAAACACACAAGAAGAAAGCATAAAAAGGAAAATAAACTAGCATGGATGATACAATGAAAAAGTATGAGCACCGACATCTAGCAATGAGTGTGTGAGCATAAATGTAATGTCGGTGGGAAATACGTACTCCCCCAAGCTTAGGCTTTTGGCCTAAGTTGGTCTATGGCCATGGCTGGCCTAGCGGATATCCATAATAGTAGTTGGGGTCGTACTGTGATGCAGACGAGGAAGGCTCCGATTGCCATTGGCTGACAATCATCTCCGGATCCCGCTGATAATTAGACTGTCGTGAAGGACCAAATTGTGGTTCCGGCTCTAGCTCCTCGGCTGGTGCAGGGTTCCGGTAGGCGTGGATAGCCATCAATGGAACAAGGTACGTGCCTGCAGTCAAATCAAACAAAGAAGGAGAAGGCAAGGTAATAGTCTCAGGATGATGTTTATTAAAGAACAATTGATATTTAAGCTCTCCTTCCCTATTATTAACAATAAAATCATGCGCCACCATACTTTTATAATCTAGATAAACACGAGGCAACACTTTTTCTTCCTTCTCAGCATGCCTAATAGGTATGTTAAAATGTGCAGCTAGGCATGTAGCATAGATGCCTCCAAAGATGGAGCCCTTGGTATGGTTCAGACTTAACCGTTTGGCAATAATGTTGTCCATACTAAAAGAGTTATCACCGTATAAACCATGGTGCAAAATAATAATATCAGGGATACTCAGGTTTTCACAGTTTCCGCGACCAATTAAGCAACGACTAGCAAATAATGCAAAGTAGCGTAAAACAGGAAAATGTATGCTAGTGATTCATGCATCGGAAACCTTCCTTGTTTCCCCTACAGTGATAGTGTCAATAAATCCCTCCACATCATCACGATGTGGTTCTTCTGTCTTGCCCCCAAAAGGGAATAAACAGATCCGACAAAAATCGTAAAATGACATCTCCTTATGCTCATCATATAAATGGAACTCCACCGTAGGTGGTGAGTTCCTAGAATGAAAATGAAAGTTTTGCACAAAGGTATTTGTGAGCAAGAGATACTGGCCGCATTGGTCATGGAGGAAAGCGGTAAGGCCTGCAGTCTGAGCCAATTCATGAAAATCTTCATAAATCCCGGCTGCTCTCAAGAAATCCTCGGAAGGCCATTCACACACCCGTACCTCCGCGGTGCGAGACAGATTATACTTAGGCTTCAGTGCCTTTTCCTTCGAGCTTTGGCTCGATGAGCCCCTCAAAAGTCTCCTCATTATTTTCTAAAAAATTCTGAAATTTTTAGTAACATCAAAATAAAAGTAAACCAAACTCAATAATATTTATAGTAACTACTCCTACAAGTGCCTAGGGCCTATATCATGCATAAAAACTACTTTGACCATATAAATTTGACATGCAAGCTCAAGAACAGGGTCACCTAAACAACACAAATTTGCAATCAATAAAGCACTAGAACAAAAACTAATTGGACCAATGGAGGAGTCACATACCAAGGAACAATCTCCCCAAGCAGTTTTGTGAGAGGTGCTTTGAGCAAGGAGATCGAAAATGGCAGCAAAACTAGCTTGGACTCGGGTTTGAGCTGGTTATTCGTGTTTGGGGGAAGAAGGAGTGTATGGGTGAAAGGATAAGTGGAGGAGGGCCACCGTGGGCCCACAAGGCAGGGGCGCCCTCCACCCTCGTGGGTAGGTGGTTGACCCCCCTGGTGTGTTCTTTGTTCCATAAATCTTCAAATATTCTAGAAAAAATCATATTTAATTTTCAGGGCATTTGGAGAACTTTTATTTTCGAGGTATTTTTATATTGCACGGATAATCAGATAACAAACAGACAAATATTTATTTTTATTTTATTTAATATAAATAACAGAAAGTAAAAGTGGGATACAGAAAGTTGTGCCTTCTAGTTTCATCCATCTCATGATCATCAAAAGGAATCCACTAACAAGGTTGATCAAGTCTTGTTAACGAACTCATTCCGAATAACATGGAACCGGGGAAATTTTGAATAACACTATGTTACCTCAACGAGGATATGCACATCCCCAATAATAAGAATATCATATTTCTTCTTGACAGTAGGAAGAGGAAATTCAAAACCTCCAAATATAATCGATGGAATTTTCCAATAGAGTTGATACTATGAACTTGAGGTTGTTTCCTCGGAAAGTGTACCGTATGCTCATTACCATTAACATGAAAAGTGACATTGCCTTTAGTGCAATCAATAACAGCCCCTGCAGTATTCAAAAAGGGTCTTCCAAGAATAATAGACATACTATCGTCCTCGGGAATATCAAGAATAACAAAGTCCATTAAAATAGTAACGTTTGCAACGACAACAGGCACATCCTCAAAAATACCGATAGGTATAGCAGTTGATTTATCAACCATTTGCAAAGATATTTCAGTAGATGTCAACTTATTCAAATCAAGTCTACGATATAAAGAGAGAGGCATAACACTAACACCGGCTCCAAGATCACATAAAGCAGTTTTAACATAGTTTCTTCTAATGGAGCATGGTATAGTGGGTACTCCTGGATCTCCAAGTTTCTTTGGTATTCCACCCTTAAAAGTATAATTTAGCAAGCATGGTGGAAATTTCAGCTTCCGTATCTTTCTCTTATTTTTAATAATATCTTTCATATACTTAGCATAAGGATTGGTTTTGAGCATATCAGTTAATCGCATACGCAAAAAGATAGGTCTAATCATTTCAGCAAAGCGATCAAAATCCTCATCATCCTTTTTCTTGGATGGTTTAGGAGGAAAGGGCATGGGTTTCTGAACCCATGGCTCTCTTTCTTTACCGTGTTTCCTAGCAACAAAATCTTTCTTATCATAACGTTGATTCTTTGATTGTGGGTTATCAAGATCAACATCAGGTTCAATTTCTACATCATTATCATTACTAGGTTGAGCATCGGCATGAACATTATCATTAATATTATCACTAGTTTCAAGTTCATTACTAGATTGTGTTTCAGCATCAGAAATATAAATATCATTTGGATTCTCAGGTGTTTCAACAATAGGATCACTAGAAGCATGCAAAGTCCTATCATTTTTCTTTTTCTTCTTTTTAAAAGAGCTAGGTGCATCTATATTATTTCTCTGAGAATCTTGCTCAATTCTTTTAGGATGGCCTTCAGGATACAAAGGTTCCTGAGTCATTCTACCACCTCTAGTCATAACTCTAACAGCATTATCATTATTCTTACTGTTCAATTCATTGAGCAAATCATTCTGAGTTTTAAGTACTTGTTCTACTTGAGTGGTAACCATAGAAGCATGTTTACTAATAAGTTTAAGTTCACCTTTAACATTAGCCATATAATCACCCAAGTGTCTAGGCATATTTGAATTGTATTTCAGTTATCTACCAAAATAAGCATTAAAGTCTTCTTGCTTAGCCATAAATTTATCAAACTCATCTAAGCATGGGCTCGCAATTTTAGTAAATGGGATTACAATTTTATCATATCTATAGAGAGAATTTACCTTTACTACCTGTGTTGGGTTATCAAGACCATGAGTTTCTTCAATAGGTAAAGGATTAAGATTATATGTTTCTTCAACGGGCGGTAAATTAAGACCATGTATTTCTTCAATAGGAGGTAAATTCTTAACATCTTCAACTTTAATACCCTTTTCTTTCATAGATTTCTTTGCCTCTTGCATATCTTCAGGACTGAGAAATAGAATACCCCTCTTCTTCGGAGTTGGTTTAGGAATAGGCTCAGGAATTGGCTCCAGAGGTGTCCAATTATTTTCATTTGTCAACAGATTATTCAATAGAATTTCAGCTTCATCCGGTGTTCTTTCCCTGAAAACAGAACCAGCACAACTATCCAGGTAATCTCTGGAGGCATCGGTTAGTCCATTATAAAAGATATCAAGTATTTCGTTTTCTTAAGAGGATGATGAGGCAAAGCATTAAGTAATTGGAGAAGCCTCCCCCAAGCTTGTGGGAGACTCTCTTCTTCAATTGTACAAAATTATATATATCCCTTAAAGCAGCTTGTTTCTTATGAGCAGGGAAATATTTAGCAGAGAAGTAATAAATCATATCCTGGGGACAACGCACACAACCAGGATCAAGAGAATTAAACCATATCTTAGCATCACCCTTTAATGAGAATGGAAATATTTTAAGGATATAAAAGTAGTGAGTTCTCTCATCTTTAGTGAACAGGGTAGCTATATCATTCAATTTAGTAAGATGTGCCACAACAGTTTCAGATTCATAACCATGAAAAGGATCAGATTCAACCAAAGTAATTATATCAGGATCAACAGAGAAATCATAATCCTTATCGGTAACAAAGATAGGTGAAGTAGCAAAAGCAGGGTCAGGTTTCATTCTAGCATTTAGAGATTGCTTACTCCATTTAGCTAATAATTTTTTAAGTTCAGTTCTATTTCTGCAAGCTAAAATAGCTAAAGAAGCATCTTGATAAAAAAACATAACCTTTAGGAATGGCAAGTGGTTCTTCATCATCACTTTCATCAGTATCATCAGATTCAATATTTTCTATCTCTCTAGCCCTAGCAAGTTGTTCATCAAGAAAAGCACTAAGTGGCATAGTAGTATCAGGCATAGAGGTAGTTTCATCATAAGTATCATGCATAGTAGAAGTGGCATCATCAATAACATGCGACATATCAGAATGAATAGCAGAAGCAGGTGTAGGTGTCGCAAGCTTACTCAAAACAGAAGGTGAATCAAGTGCAGAGCTAGATGGCAGTTCCTTACCTCCCCTCGTAGTTGAGGGATAGATCTTGGTTTTTGGATCTCTCAAGTTCTTCATAATGATAAGCATATATATATATATATATATCCCAAATGACTCAAAGAATAGAGCTATGCTCCCCGACAACGGCGCCAAAAAATGGTCTTGATAACCCACAAGTATAGGGGATCGCAACAATTTTCGAGGGTAGAGTATTCAACCCAAATTTATTAATTCGACACAAGGGGAGCCAAAGAATATTCTCAAGTATTAGCAGCTGAGTTGTCAATTCAACCACACCTGGAAACTTAATATCTGCAGCAAAGTGTTTAGTAGCAAAGTAATATGATAGTGGTGATAAGGGTAACAAAAGGTAATAGTAGTAAAAGCAATGTTTTTGCTATTTTGTAATGATGATAGCAATAGCAATGGAAAAGTAAATAAGCAAAGAACAATACATGGAAAGCTCGTAGGCAATGGATCGGTGATAGAGAATTATGCCAGATGCGGTTCATCATGTAACAGTCATAACCTAGGGTGACACAGAACTAGCTCTAGTTCATTGATATAATGTAGGCATGTATTCCGAACATAGTCATACGTGCTTATGGAAAAGAACTTGCATGGCATCTTTTGTCCTACCCTCCCGTGGCAGCGGGGTCCTTACGGAAACTAGGGGATATTAAGGCCTCCTTTTAATAGAGAAATGGAACAAAGCATTAACACATAGTGAATACATGAACTCCTCAAACTATGGTCATCACTGGTAAGTATCCCGATTATTGTCACTTCGGGGTTAACGGATCATAACACATAATAGGTGACTATATAGACTTGCAAGATAGGATCAAGAACACTCATATATTGATGAAAACATAATAGGTTCAGATCTGAAATCATGGCACTCGGGCCCTAGTGATAAGCATTAAGCATAGCAAAGTCATAGCAACATCAATCTCAGAACATAGTGGACACTAGGGATAAAACCCTAACAAAACTAACTCGATTACATGATAGATCCCATCCAACCCATCACCGTCCAGCAAGCCTACGATGGAATTACTCGCGCACGGCGGTGAGCATCATGAAATTGGTGATGGAGGATGGTTGGTGATGACGATGGCGACGGATTCCCCTCTCCGGAGCGCCGATCGGACTCCAGATCAGCCCTCCCGAGAGGTTTTAGGGCTTGGCGGCGACTCCGTATCGTAAAACGTGATGAATCCTTCTCTCTGATTTTTTTTCTCCTCAAAACTCAATATATGGAGGTGGAGTTGGAGTCGGAGAGGCAACAGGGGGCCCACGAGGTAGGGGGCGTGCCCTAGGGGGGCAGGCGTGCCCCCACCCTCATGGCAAGACGGTGGGCCCCCTGGCCTTCATCTTTGGCAGGTATTTTTCTTATTTTTTTGAAAAGTGTCTCTATGAAGTTTCAGGTCATTCCGAGAACGTTTGCTCCTGCACATAAATAACACCATGGTAATTCTGCTGAAAACAGCGTCAATCCGGGTTAGTTCCATTCAAATCATGCAAGTTAGAGTCCAAAACAAGGGCAAAAGTGTTTGGAAAATTAGATACATTGGAGACGTATCAATTTATCAGAGCTTAATATGTAAAAGGTTTCAACATTTTGTCACATTCTAACTTTTCTAGGGAATTATTGCAACAGCGGTAAACTTTCCGTTTTCAAACAGCATCATGAAGACTTGTAACATAGGCATAGTAAAGACTATCAATGCCACTTCTATTGAAATAAAAGATGCAAAACATTTTTCTAAATAACAGCAAGCAAATCCTAACAAAATAAATTGATGCTCCAAGCAAAACACATATCATGTGGTCAATAAAAATATAGCTCCAAGTAAAGTTACCGATGGAAGTAGACGAAAGAGGGGATGCCTTCCGGGGCATCCCCAAGCTTAGGCTCTTGGTTGTAATTGAATATTACCTTGGGGTGCCTTGGGCATCCCCAAGCTTAGTCTCTTGCAACTCCTTATTCCATAGTCCATCGAATCTTTACCCAAAACTTGAAAACTTCACAACACAAAACTTAATAGAAAACTCGTAAGCTCCGTTAGTATAAGAAAATAAATCACCACTTAGGTACTGTTGTGAATTCATTATAAATTCATATTGGTGTAATATCTACTGTATTCCAACTTCTCTATGGTTCATACCCTCCGATACTACTCATAGATTCATCAAAATAAGAAAACAACACGATGAAAACAGAATCTGTCAAAAACAGAACAGTCTGTAGTAATCTGAATCAAACGTATACTTCTGGAACTCATAAAATTCTCAAATAAATTGATGGACGCGAGGAATTTATCTATTAATCATCTGCAAAAATAATTAACTAAATATCACTCTTCAATAAAAAAAATAGCAGCAATTCTCGTGAACGCTAATGTTTCTGTTTTTTACAGCATGATCATAAAGACTTCACCCGAGTCTTCCCAAAGGTTCTACTTGGCACAAACACTAATTAAAACATAAAACCACATCTAAAAAGAGGCTAGATAAATTATTTATTACTCATCTAGATAGCACACATCTAGGGGGAGCCCGTCTAAATTTTAGAGGTATGGGGTTTGCCCATGTTCTATGTTATCTCCTTTTATGCAAATCCCGTATTGTCATCAATCCACCAAAAAGGGGGAGATTGTAAGGGCCTATTTATCCCTTAGTTGTTTTGGTGACTGATGACAATGCTTTTGCGTACTAATCGTGTGCATTGAGTATTTCAAACAATTCATCACTAGGCACAAGACGATATGGTGCCCCTCGGAGACTATTGAAGACGGCGTTTCTCTACATTTTTTCGGTGGATTTGAGTCGTAGGAAAGCCGTACTATTAAGAGGGGGTCCGCTTTGGAAAGGTTTGGGTGGAATCATCACGTACACATCTTCTCCTTTGCACCGCCTTTCCTTTGGCACTTTGGAGCATCCTCCGTATTTTCTTGTCTATGCAAAAATGTCGTGTTTGCTGATCTGGGGCATGCGGTAGTACTGCTCCTAGGAGCGGTAGTACCGCAGGCCCTTGCGGTAGTACCAGCCTCTGGCACGGTAGTACCACAAGTGCCCACGGTAGTACTGTTGGGGAACATAGTAATTTCAAAAAAAATCCTACGCACACGCAAGATCATGGTGATGCATAGCAACGAGAGGGGAGAGTATGTCTACGTACCCTCGTAGACCGAAAGTGGAAGCGTTTATCAACGCGGTTGATGTAGTCATACACCTTCACGATCCGTCCTAATCAAGTACCGAACGTACGACACCTCCGCGTTCAGCACATGTTCAGCTCGATGACGTCCTCGCCTTCTTGATCCAGCAAGACGGGGCGTGGTGATGGTGTTGGTGAAGAACAATCTCCGCACGGCTTCGCCTAAGCACTACGAAAACTATTACGGAGGATAAACAAGAGGGGACGGGGTTGCCGGCACACGACTTGGTGTTTCTTGATGTGTCTTGGGTGCTAGCCCTACCCCTCTATTTATATGTTGAGCCTTTGGGTCGAAACTTGGAGTAAAAGCCTCCACAAAGTGGGTTTCACCCGAAAGGCAAGAGTCCTTCTCAGACTCCAAGGCCAGACGCCAGGGTTCCCGGCGTCTGGCCCCTGGACTCCACAAAAATTCCTTTTGCGCTTTCCAAAAACCTTGTGGGCTTTCCCCTTTGGCCCAAATAAAGTGTTCTCGTACCCAAACATTTCGGGAAACATTTGGAACCCCTTCCGGAGACCAAACACTATTATCCCATATATCAAACTTTATCTCCAGACCATTCCGGAGTTCCTCGTCATGTCCGTGATCTTATCCGGAACTCTGAACAACATTCAGTTACCAACATACATAACTCATAAATACTATATCGTCAACGAACGTTAAGCGTGCGGACCCTACGGGTTCAAGAACTATGTAGACATGACCGAGACACTTCTCTGGTCAATAACCAATAGCGGAACCTGGATGCCCATATTGGTTCCTACATATTCTAAGAAGATCTTTATCGGTCAAATCGCATAACAACATATGTTGTTCCCTTTGTCATCGGTATGTTACTTGCCCGAGATTCGATCGTCGGTATCTCAATACCTAGTTCAATCTCGTTACCGGCAAGTCTCTTTACTCGTTTCGTAATGCATCATCCCGCAACTAACTCATTAGTTACATTGCTTGCAAGGCTTATAGTGATGTGCATTACCGAGAGGGCCCAGATATACCTCTCCGACAATCGGAGTGACAAATCCTATTCTCGATCTATGCCAACTCAACAAACACCATCGAAGACACCTGTAGAGCACCTTTATAATCACCCAGTTATGTTGTGACGTTTGGTAGCACACAAAGTGTTCTTCCGGTAATCGGGAGTTGCATAATCTCATAGTCATAGGAACATGTATAAGTCATGAAGAAAGCAATAGCAGTAAACTAAATGATCAACGTGCTAAGCTAATAGAATGGGTCATGTCAATCATATGATTCTCCTAATGATGTGATCCCGTTAATCAAATGACAACTCATGTCTATGGCTAGGAAACTCAACCATCTTTGATCAACGAGTTAGTCAAGTAGAGGTATACTAGTGACACTATGTTTGTCTATGTATTCACACATGTATTATGTTTCCGGTTAATACAATTCTAGCATGAATAATAAACATTTATCATGATGTGAGGAAATAAATAATAACTTTATTATTGCCTCTAGGGCATATTTCCTTCAGTCTCCCACTTGCACTAGAGTCAATAATCTAGATTACACGGTAATGATTCTAACACCCATGGAGTCTTGGTGCTGATCATGTTTTGTTCATGGAAGAGACTTAGTCAATGGGTCTGCAACATTCAGATCCGTATGTATCTTGCAAATCTCTATGTCTCCCACCTGGACTTGATCCCGGATGGAATTGAAGTGTCCCTTGATGTGCTTGGTTCTTTTGTGAAATATGGATTCCTTTGCCAAGGCAATTGCACCAGTATTGTCACAAAAGATTTTCATTGGACCCGATGCACTAGGTATGACACCTAGATAGGATATGAACTCCTTCATCCAGACTCCTTCATTTGCTGCTTCCGAAGCAGATATGTATTCCGCTTCACACGTAGATCCTGTCACGACGCTTTGTTTAGAACTTCTCCAACTAAGAGCTCCACCGTTTAATATAAATACGCATCTGGTTTGCGATTTAGAATCGTCCGGATCAGTGTCAAAGCTTGCATCGACGTAACCATTTACGACAAGCTCTTTATCACCTCCATAAACGAGAAACATATCCTTAGTCCTTTTCAGGTATTTCAGGATGTTCTTGACCGCTGTCCAGTGATCTACTCCTGGATCACTTTGGTACCTCCCTGCTAAACTAATAGCAAGGCACACATCAGGTCTGGTACACAACATTGCATACATGATAGAGCCTATGGCTTAAGCATAGGGAACACTTTTCATTTTCTCTCTATCTTCTGCAGTGGTCGGGCATTGAGTCTTACTCAACTTCACACCTTGTAACACATGCAAGAACCCTTTCTTTGCTTGATCCATTTTGAAATTCTTCATAACTTTATCAAGGTATGTGCTTTGTGAAAGTCCAATTAAGCGTCTTGATCTATCTCTATAGATCTTGATGCCCAATATATAAGCAGCTTCTCTGAGGTATTTCATTGAAAAACTCTTATTCAAATATCCTTTTATGCTATCCAGAAATTCTATATCATTTCCAATCAACAATATGTCATCCACATATAATATTAGAAATGCTACAGAGCTCCCACTCACTTTCTTGTAAATACAGGCTGCTCCAAAAGTCTGTATAAAACCATATGCTTTGATCACACTATCAAAACGTTAATTCCAACTCCGAGAGGCTTGCACCAGTCCATAAATGGATCACTGGAGCTTGCACACTTTGTTAGCACCCTTTGGATCGACAAAACCTTCTGGTTGCATCATATACAACTCTTCTTCCAGAAATCCATTCAGGAATGCAGTTTTGATATCCATTTGCCAAATTTCATAATCATAAAATGCGGCAATTGCTAACATGATTCAGACAGACTTAAGCATCGCTACGGGTGAGAAAGTCTCATTGTAGTCAACCCCTTGAACTTGTCGAAAACCTTTCGCAACAAGTCGAGCTTTGTAGACAGTAACATTACTATCAGCGTCAGTCTTCTTCTAAAAGATCCATTTATTCTCGATGGCTTGCCGATCATCGGGCAAGTCAACCAAAGTCCACACTTTGTTCTCATACATGGATCCCATCTTAGATTTCATGGCCTCGAGCTATTTTGCGGAATCTGGGCTCACCATCACTTCTTCATAGTTCGTAGGTTTGTCATGGTCAAGTAACATGATTTCCAGAACATGATTACCGTACCACTCTGGTGCGGATCTTACTCTGGTTGACCTACGAGGTTTGATAGTAACTTGATCTGAAGTTTGATGATCATCATCATTAGCTTCCTCACTAATTGGTGTAGGTGTCACAGGAACTGGTTTCTGTGATGAACTACTTTCCAATAAGGGAGCAGGTACAGTTACCTCATCAAGTTCTACTTTCCTCCCAGTCACTTCTTTCGAGAGAAACTCCTTCTCTAGAAAGGATCCATTCTTAGCAACAAATGTCTTGCCTTCAGATCTGTGATAGAAGGTGTACCCAATAGTTTCTTTTGGGTACCCTATGAAGACACATTCTCCGATTTGGGTTCGAGCTTATCAGGTTGAAGCTTTTTCACATAAGCATCGCAACCCCAAACTTTAAGAAATGACAACTTTGGTTTCTTGCCAAACCACAGTTCATAAGGCGTCGTTTCAACGGATTTCGATGGTGCCCTATTTAACGTGAATGCAGCCGTCTCTAAAGCATAACCCCAAAACGATAGTGGTAAATCAGTAAGAGACATCATAGATCACACCATATCTAGAAAAGTACGATTATGATGTTCGGACACACCATTACGCTGTGGTGTTCCGGGTGGTGTGAGTTGCGAAACTATTCCGCATTGTTTCAAATGTAGACCAAACTCGTAACTCAAATATTATCCTCCATGATCCGATCGTAGAAACTTTATTTTCTTGTTACGATGATTTTCCACTTCACTCTGAAATTCTTTGAACTTTTCAAATGTTTCAGACTTATGTTTCATTTAGCAGATATACCCATATCTGCTCAAATCATCTGTGAAGGTGAGAAAATAATAATACCCGCCGCGAGCCTCAATATTCATCGGACCACATACATCAGTATGTATGATTTCCAACAAATCTGTTGCTCGCTCCATAGTTCCGGAGAATGGCGTTTTAGTCATCTTGCCCATGAGGCATGGTTCGCAAGTACCAAGTAATTCATAATCAAGTGATTCCAAAAGTACATCAGAATGGAGTTTCTTCATGCGCTTTACACCAATATGACCTAAACGACAGTGCCACAAATAAGTTGCACTATCATTATCAACTCTGCATCTTTTGGCTTCAACATTATGAATATGTGTATTACTACTATCGAGATTCAACACAAATAGACCACTCTTCAAGGGTGCATGACCATAAAAGATATTACTCATATAAATAGAACAACCATTATTCTCAGATTTAAATGAATAACCGTCTCGCATCAAACAAGATCCAGATATAATGTTCATGCTTAACGCTGGCACCAAATAACAATTATTTAGGTCTAAAATTAATCTCGAAGGTAGATGTAGAGGTAGCGTGCCGACGGCGATCACATCGACTTTGGAACCATTTCCCACGTGCATCGTCACCTCGTCCTTAACCAATCTTCGCTCAATTCGTAGTCCCTATTTCGAGTTGCAAATATTAGCAACAGAACCAGTATCAAATACCCCGGTGCTACTGCGAGCTGTAGTAAGGTACACATCAATAACATGTATATCACATATACCTTTGTTCACCTTGCCATCCTTCTTATCCGCCAAATACTTGGGGCAGTTCCACTTCCAGTGACCAGTCTGTTTGCAGTAGAAGCACTCAGTCTCAGGCTTAGGTCCAGACTTGGGTTTCTTCTCCTGAGCAGCAACTTGTTTGTCGTTCTTTTTGAAGTTCCCCATCTTCTTCCCTTTACCCTTTTTCTTGAAACTGGTGGTCTTGTTGACCATCAACACTTGATGCTCCTTCTTGATTTCTACCTCCGCAGACTTTAGCATTGCGAAGAGCTCGGGAATTGTCTTATCCATCCCTTGCATATTATAGTTTATCACGAAGCTCTTGTAGCTTGGTGGCAGTGATTGAAGAACTCTGTCAATGACACTATCAATAGGAAGATTAACTCCCAGTTGAGTCAAGTGGTTATGGTACCCAGACATTCTGAGTATATGTTCACTGACAGAACTATTCTCCTCCATCTTGCAGCTGTAGAACTTACTAGAGACTTCATATCTCTCAATCCGGGCATTTGCTTGAAATATTAACTTCAACTATGGAACATCTCATATGCTCCATGACATTCAAAACATCGTTGAAGTCCCGGTTCTAAGTCGTAAAGCATGGCACACTGAACTATCGAGTAGTCATCAGCTTTGCTCTACCAGATGTTGTTAACGTCATCAGCAGCAGGCCTGGCACCCAGCGGTGCTTCCAGGACGTAATTCTTCTGTGCAGCAATGAGGATAATCCTCAAGTTATGGACCTAGTCCGTGTAATTGCTACCATCATCTTTCAACTTTGATTTCTCAAGGAACGCATTAAAATTCAATGGAACAACAGCACGGGCCATCTATCTACAACAACATACACAAGCAAAAAACTATCAGGTACTAAGTTCATGATAAATTTAAGTTCAATTAATCATATTACTTTAAGTGATCACGTGATCCAAATCAACTAAACCATAACCGATCATCACGTGAAATGGAGTAGTTTTAAATGGTGAACATCACTATGTTGATCATATCAACTATATGATTCAAGCTCGACCTTTCGGTCTTAGTGTTCCGAGGCCATATCTGCATATGCTAGGCTCGTCAAGTTTAACTCGAGTATTCTGCGTGTGCAAAAACTGGCTTGCACCCGCTGTATAAGAATGTTGAGCTTATCACACCCGATCATCACGTGGTGTCTCGGCACAACGATCTTTTGCAACGACGCATACTCAGGGAGAACACTTGTACCTTGAATTGTTTTTAGTGAGAGATCATCTTATAATGCTACCGTCAATCAAAGCAGAATAAGATGCATAAAGGAAAAACATCACATGCAATTAATATAAGTGATATGATATGGCCATCATCATCTTGTGCCTGTGATCTCCATCTCCAAAGCACCGTCATGATCACCATCGTCACCGGCGCGACACCTTGATCTCCATCTTAGCATCGTTGTCATTTTGCCAACTATTGCTTCTACGACTATCGCTACCGCTTAGTGATAAAGTAAAGCAATTACATGGCGATTACATTTCACACAATAAAGCGACAACCATATGGCTCCTGCCAGTTGCCGATAACTCCGTTACAAAACATGATCATCTCATACAATAAAATATAGCATCATGCCTTGACCATATCACATCACAACATGCCCTGTAAAAACAAGTTAGACGTCCTCTACTTTGTTGTTGCAAGTTTTACGTGGCTGCTACGGGTTGAGCAAGAACCGTTCTTACCTACGCATCAAAATCACAACGATAGTTCGTCAAGTTAGTGTTGTTTTAACCTTCAACAAGGACCAGGCATAGTCACACTCGGTTCAACTAAAGTTGGAGAAACTGACACCCGCCAGCCACCTGTGTGCAAAGCACGTCGGTAGAATCAGCCTCGCGTAAGCGTACACGTAATGTCGGTCCGGGCCGCTTCATCCAACAATACCGCCGAACCAATGTATGACATGCTGGTAAGCATTATGAATTGTATCGCCCACAACTCACTTGTGTTCTACTTGTGCATATAACATCTACGCATAAACCTGGCTCGGATGCCACTGTTGGGGGACGTAGTAATTTCAAAAAAAATTCCTACGCACACGCAAGATCATGGTGATGCATAGAAACGAGAGGGGAGAGTATGTCTACGTACCCTCGTAGACCGAAAGAGGAAGCGTTTATCAACGCGGTTGATGTAGTCGCACACCTTCACGATCCATCCCGATCAAGTACCGAACGTACGACACCTCCGCGTTCAGCACACGTTCAGCTCGATGACGTCCTCGCCTTCTTGATCCAGCAAGAGGGGCGAAGTAGTAGATGAGTTCCGGCAGCACGACGGCGTGGTGATGGTGTTGGTGAAGAACAATCTCCGCAGGGCTTCGCCTAAGCACTACGAAAACTATTACGGAGGATAAACTAGAGGGGACGGGGTTGCCGGCACACGGCTTGGTGTTTCTTAATGTGTCTTGGGTGCTAGCCCTACCCCTCTATTTATATGTTGAGCCTCGGGGTCGAAACTTGGAGTAAAAGACTCCACAAAGTCGGTTTCACCCGAAAGGCAAGAGTCCTTCTCGGACTCCAGGGCCAGACGCCAGGGTTCTTGGTGTCTGGACCCATACTCCAGGGACCCTGGTGTCTGGCCCCTGGACTCCGCAAAACTTCCTTTTGCGCTTTCCAAAACCTTGTGGGCTTTCCCCTTTGGCCCAAATAAAGTGTTCTCGTACCCAAACATTTCGGGAAACATCCGGAACCCCTTCCGGAGACCAAACACTATTATCCCATATATCAAACTTTATCTCTGGACCATTCCGGAGTTCCTCGTCATGTCCATGGTCTTATCCGGAACTCCGAACAACATTCAATTACTAACATACATAACTCATAAATACTATATTGTCAACGAACGTTAAACGTGCGGACCCTACGGGTTCGAGAACTATGTAGACATTGTTGGAAATATGCCGTAGAGGAAATAATAAATTAGTTATTATTATATTTCCTTGTTCATGATAATCGTTTATTATCCATGCTATAATTGTATTGATATGAAACTCAGATACATGTGTGGATACATAGACAACACCATGTCCCTAGTAAGCCTCTAGTTGACTAGCTCGTTGATCAATAGATGGTTACGGTTTCCTGACCATGGACATTGGATGTCATTGATAACGGGATCACATCATTAGGAGAATGATGTGATGGACAAGACCCAATCCTAAGCATAGCATAAGATCGTGTAGTTCGTATGCTAAAGCTTTTCTAATGTCAAGTATCATTTCCTTAGACCATGAGATTGTGCAACTCCCGGATACCGTAGGAGTGCTTTGGGTGTACCAAACGTCACAACGTAACTGGGTGACTATAAAGGTACACTACAGGTATCTCTGAAAGTGTCTGTTGGGTTGGCATGAATCGAGACTGGGATTTGTCACTCCGTGTAAACGGAGAGGTATCTCTGGGCCCACTCGGTAGGACATCATCATAATGTGCACAATATGATCAAGGAGTTGATCACGGGATGATGTGTTACGGAACGAGTAAAAGAGACTTGCCGGTAACGAGATTGAACAAGGTATCGGGATACCGACGATCGAATCTCGGGCAAGTATCGTACCACTAGACAAAGGAAATTGTATACGGGATTGATTAAGTCCTTGACATCGTGGTTCATCCGATGAGATCATCGTGGAACATGTGGGAGCCAACATGGGTATCCAGATCCCGCTGTTGGTTATTGACTGGAGAACGTCTCGGTCATGTCTGCATGTCTCCCGAACCCGTAGGGTCTACACACTTAAGGTTCGATGACGCTAGGGTTGTAAAGGAAGTTTGTATGTGGTTACCGAATGTTGTTCGGAGTCCCGGATGAGATCCCGGACGTCACGAGGAGTTCCGGAATGGTCCGGAGGTAAAGATTTATATATGGGAAGTCCTGTTTTGGTCACCGGAAGAGTTTCGGGGTTTATCGGTAATGTACCGGGACCACCGGGAGGGTCCCGGGGGTCCACCAAGTGGGGCCACCAGCCCCGGGGGGCCACATGGGCTGTAGGGAGTGTTCCTTGGCCTACATGGGCCAAGGGCACCAGCCCCACTGAGGCCCATGCGCCTAAGAGATGGAGAGGGGGCAAACCCTAATGGGATATGGGCCTTAGGGCCCATATTGGTGCGCCTCCCTCTCCCATCCCCTCTTGGCCGCCACCCTTGTTCCCCATCTAGGGCTGCCGCCCCCCCTAGGGGTGAGAACCCTAGAGGGGGCGCAGCCCCTCCCCTTCCCTATATATATTGAGGCATTGGGCTGCCCATAAGACATGTGATTCCATCTCTCGTTGGTGCAGCCCTGCATCTCTCTCTCCCTCCCCTTCTGTGGTGCTTGGCGAAGCCCTGCAGGATTGCCACGCTCCTCCATCACCACCACGCCGTTGTGCTGCTTCTGGATGGAGTCTTCCTCAACCTCTCCCTCTCTCCTTGCTGGATCAAGGCTTGGGAGACGTCACCGGGCTGCATGTGTGTTGAACGCGGAGGTGCCGTGCGTTCGGCACTTGGTCATCGGTGATTTGAATCACGACGAGTACGACTCCATCAACCCGTTCACTTGAACGCTTCCGCTTAGCGATCTACAAGGGGTATGTAGATGCACTCTCCTTCCCCTCGTTGCTGGTCTCTCCATAGATAGATCTTGGTGACACGTAGGAAAATTTTGAATTTCTGCTACGTTCCCCAATAGTGGCATCATGAGCTAGGTCTATGCGTAGTTTCTATGCACGAGTAGAACACAAAGTAGTTGTGGGCGTTGATTTTGTTCAATATGCTTGCCGTTACTAGTCTTATCTTGATTCGGCGGCATCGTGGGATGAAGCGGCCCGGACCGACCTTACACATACTCTTACGTGAGACAGGTTCCACCGACTGACATGCACTAGTTGCATAAGGTGGCTAGCGGGTGTCTGTCTCTCCTACTTTAGTCGGATCGGATTCGATGAAAAGGGTCCTTATGAAGGGTAAATAGCAATTGGCATATCACGTTGTGGTTTTTGCATAGGTAAGAAACGTTCTTGCTAGAAACCCATAGCAGCCACGTAAAACATGCAAACAACAATTAGAGGACGTCTAACTTGTTTTTGCAGGGTATGCTATGTAATGTGATATGGCCAAAGGATGTGATGAATGATATATGTGATGTATGAGATTGATCATGTTCTTGTAATAGGAATCACGACTTGCATGTCGATGAGTATGACAACCGGCAGGAGCCATAGGAGTTGTCTTAATTTATTTATGACCTGCGTGTCAACATAAACGTCATGTAATTACTTTACTTTATTGCTAACCGTTAGCTGTAGTAGTAGAAGTAATAGTTGACGTGACAACTTCATGAAGACACGATGATGGAGATCATGATGATGGAGATCATGGTGTCATGCCGGTGACGAAGATGATCATGGAGCCCCGAAGATGGAGATCGAAGGAGCTATATGATATTGGCCATATCATGTCACTACTATATAATTGCATGTGATGTTTATTATGTTTATGCATCTTGTTTACTTAGAACGACGGTACTAAATAAGATGATCCCTTACAAAAAATTTCAAGAAGTGTTCTCCCCTAACTGTGCACCGTTGCTACAGTTCGTCGTTTCTAAGCACGCCGTGATGATCGGGTGTGATGGATCCTTACGTTCACATACAACGGGTGTAAGACAGTTTTACACAGCAAAACACTTAGGGTTAACTTGATGAGCCTAGCATGTACAGACATGGCCTCGGAACACAGAAGACCGAAAGGTCGAGCATGAGTCGTATAGAAGATACGATCAACATGAAGATGTTCATCGACGTTGACTAGTCCGTCTCACGTGATGATCGGACACGGCCTAGTTGACTCGGATCATGTAATCACTTAGATGACTAGAGGGATGTCTATCTAAGTGGGAGTTCATAAGATGAACTTAATTATCCTGAACATAGTCAAAAGGATTTTGCAAATTATGTCGTAGCTCATGCTATAGTTCTACTGTTTAGATATGTTCCTAGAGAAAAATTAGTTGAAAGTTGATAGTAGCAATTATGCGGACTAGGTCCGTAAACTAAGGATTGTCCTCATTGCTTCTTAGAAGGCTTATGTCCTTAATGCACCGCTCAGTGTGCTAAACCTCGAACGTTGTCTGTGGATGTTGCGAACATCTGACATACACATTTTGATAACTACATGATAGTTCAGTTAAACGGTTTAGAGTTGAGGCACCAAAGACGTTTTTGAAACGTCGCGAAGCATATGAGATGTTTTGAGGGCTGAAATTGGGATTTCAGGCTCGTGCCCACGTCAAGAGGTATAAGACCTCCGACGATTTTCTTAGCCTGCAAACTAAGGGAGAAAAGCTCAATTGTTGAGCTTGTGCTCAGATTGTCTGAGTACAACAATCATTTGAATCAAGTGGGAGTTGATCTTCCAGATAAGATAGTGATGTTTCTCCGAAGTCATTACCACCAAGCTACTAGAGCTTTGTGATGAACTATAATATATCAGGGACATATATGATGATCCTTGAGATATTCGCGATGTTTGACACCACAAAAGTAGAAATCAAGAAGGAGCATCAATCGTTGATGGTTGGTGAAACCACTAGTTTCAAGAAGGGCAAGGGAACAAAGGGATACTTCATGAAACGGCAATTCAGCTGCTGCTCTAGTGAAGAAACCCAAGGTTGAACCCAAACCCGAGACTGAGTGCTTCTGTAATAAGGGGAACAGCCACTGGAGCAGAATTACCCTAGATACTTGGTAGATGAGAAGGCTGGCAAGGTCGATAGAAGTATATTGGATATACATTGTGTTGATGTGTACTTTACTAGTACTCCTAGTAGCACCAGGGTATTAGATACCGGTTCGGTTGCTAAGTGTTAGTAACTCGAAATAAAAGCTACGGAATAAACAGAGACTAGCTAAAGGTGAGCTGATGATATGTGTTGGAAGTGTTTCCAATGTTGATATAATCAAATATCGTACGCTCCTTCTACCATCGAGATTGGTGTTTGTGTTGAGCATAGACATGATTGGATTATGTCTATCGCAATACGGTTATTCATTTAAGGAGAATAATGGTTACTCTGTTTATTTGAATAATACCTTCAATGGTCTTGCACCTAAAATGAATGGTTTATTGAATCTCGATCGTAGTGATACACATGTTCATGCCAAAAGATAGTAATGATAGTACCACCTACTTGTGGCACTGCCACGTAAGTCATATTGGTATAAAACGCATGAAGAAGCTCCATGTTGATGGATCTTTGGACTCACTCATTTTTGAAAAGTTTGAGACATGCGAACCATGTCTATTGGTGTATATGCATGAAGAAACTCCATGCAAATGGATCATTTGGACTCACTTGGTCTTGAATCACTTGAGACATGCAAATCATACCACATGGGCAAGATGACTGAAAGCCTCGGTTTCAGTAAAATGGAACTAGAAAGCAAATTGTTGGAAGTAATACATTTTGATGTGTGCAGTCCAATGAGTGCTGAGGCATGTAGTGGATATCGTTATGTTCTTTCTTCACAGATGATTTGAGTGGATGTTGAGTACATTTACTTGATGAATCACGAGTCTGAATTATTGAAAGGTTCAAGTAATTTCAGTGTGAAGTTGAAAGATCGTCGTGACAAGAGGATAAAAGATCTATGATATGATCATAGAGATGAATATCTGAATTACGAGTTTGGCACAAAATTAAGACATTGTGGAAATCGTTTCACAACTAATACAGCCTGGAACACCATAGTGTGATGGTGTGTCCGAACATCATAACTGCACCCTATTGGATATGATGCATACCATGATGTCTCTTATCGAATTACCACAATAGTTTATGGGTTAAGCATTAGAGACAACCACATTCACTTTAAATAGGGCACCACGTAATTCCGATGAGATGACACCGTATGAACTATGGTTTAGAGAAACCTAAGCTGTCATTTCTTAAAAGTTTGGGGCTGCGACGCTTATGTGGAAAAGTTTCATGCCGATAAGCTCGAACCCAAAGCGGATAAATGCATCTTCATAGGACAACCCAAAAACAGTTGGGTATACCTCCTGTCTCAGATCCAAAAGCAATAAAGGATTGTTTCTAGAATCGGGTCCTTTCTCGAGGAAAAGTTTCTCTCGAAAGAATTGAGTGGGAGGATGGTGGAGACTTCATGAGGTTATTGAACCGTCACTTCAACTAGTGTATAGCAGGGCACGAAGAGTTGTTCCTGTGGCACCTACACCAATTGAAGTGGAAGCTTATGATATTGATCATGAGACTTCGAATCAAGTCACTCCCAAACCTCGTGGGATGACAAGGATGCATACTACTTCAGAGTGGTAAGTAATCCTGTCTTGGAAGTCATGTTGCTAGACAACAATGAACCTACGAGCTATGGAGAAGCGATGGTGGGCCTGGATTCCGATAAATGGCTCGAGGCCATAAAATCCGAGAGAGGATCCATGTATGAAAACAAAGCGTAGACTTTGGGAGAACTACTTGATGGTCGTAAGGCTGTTAGGTACAGATGGATTTTAAAAGGAAGACGGACAATGATGGTAAGTATTACCATTAAGAAAGCTCGACTTGTCGTTAAGATGTTTTCCGACAAGTTCAAGGAGTTGACTACGATGAGACTTTCTCACTCGTAGCGATGCTAAGAGTCTGTTGGAATTATATTAGCGATTACTGCATTATTTATGAAATCTTGCAGATAGGATGTCAAAACATTGTTTCCTCGACGATTTTCTTGAGGAAAGGTTGTATGTGATACAACCGGAAGGTTTTGTCAATCCTGAGAGATGCTAATAAGTATGCAAAGCTCCAGCAATCCTTCTGAGGACCGGAGTAAGCATCTTGGAGTTGGAATGTACGCTTTGATGAGATGATCAAAGATTTTGGGTTTATACAAAGTTTATGAGAAACTTGTATTTCCAAAGAAGTGAGTGGGAGCACTATAGAATTTCTGATAAGTATATGTTGACATATTGTTGATCGGAAATGACGTAGAATCTCTGGAAAGCATATAGGGTTATTTGGAAAGTGTTTTCAATGGAAAACCTGGATTAAGCTACTTGAGCATTGAGCATCAAGATCTATAAGGATAGATCAAAACGCTTAATGGTACTTTCAAATGAGCACATACCTTGACATGATCTTGAAGTTGTTCAAGATGGATCAGTCAAAGAAGGAGTTCTTGCCTGAGTTGTAAGGTATGAAGTTAAGACTTAAAGCTCGACCACGGCAGAATAGAGAGAAAGGACGAAGGTCGTCCCCTATGCTTAAGGCATAGGCTCTACAGTATGCTATGCTGTGTACCGCACCTGAAGTGTGCCTTGCCATGAGTCAGTCAAGGGGTACAAGAGTGATCCAAGAATGGATCACAGGACAGCGGTCAAAGTTATCCTTAGTAACTAGTGGACTAAGGAATTTTCTCGATTATGGAGGTGGTAAAAGAGTTCGTCGTAAAGGGTTACGTCGATGCAAGCTTAACACCTATCCGGATAGCTCCGATAGAGATACCGGATACGTATAATGGAGCAACAATTTAGAATAGCTCCAAGTAGAACAGTTATTTGGAATAGCTCCAAATAGAACGTGGTAGCTACATCTAGGAGATGACATAGAGATTTGTAAAGCACACACGGATCTGAAAGGTTCAGACCCGTTGACTATAACCTCTCTCACAAGCATAACATGATCAAACCCAGAACTCATCGAGTGTTAATCACATGGTAAATGTGAACTAGATTATTGACTCTAGTAAACTCTTTGGGTGTTAGTCACATGGGGATGTGACCTGTGAGTGTTAATCACATGGCGATGTGAACTAGATTATTGACTCTAGTGCAAGTGGGAGACTGTTGGAAATATGCCCTAGAGGCAATAATAAATTAGTTATTATTATATTTCCTTGTTCATGATAATCGTTTATTATCCATGCTATAATTGTATTGATAGGAAACTCAGATACATGTGTGGATACATAGACAACACCATGTCCCTAGTAAGCCTCTAGTTGACTAGCTCGTTGATCAATAGATGGTTACGGTTTCCTGACCATGGACATTGGATGTCATTGATAACGGGATCACATCATTAGGAGAATGATGTGATGGACAAGACCCAATCCTAAGCATAGCATAAGATCGTGTAGTTCGTATGCTAAAGCTTTTCTAATGTCAAGTATCATTTCCTTAGACCATGAGATTGTGCAACTCCCGGATACCGTAGGAGTGCTTTGGGTGTGCCAAACGTCACAACGTAACTAGGTGGCTATAAAGGTACACTACAGGTATCTCCGAAAGTGTCTGTTGGGTTGGCACGAATCGAGACTGGGATTTGTCACTCCGTGTGACGGAGAGGTATCTCTGGGCCCACTCGGTAGGACATCATCATAATGTGCACAATGTGATCAAGGAGTTGATCACGGGATGATGTGTTACGGAACGAGTAAAGAGACTTGCCGGTAACGAGATTGAACAAGGTATCGGGATACCGACGATCGAATCTCGGGCAAGTAACATACCAGTACATAGACAAAGGGAAATTGTATACGGGATTGATTAAAGTCCTTGACATCGTGGTTCATCCGATGAGATCATCGTGGAACATGTGGGAGCCAACATGGGTATCCAGATCCCGCTGTTGGTTATTGACCGGAGAACGTCTCGGTCATGTCTGCATGTCTCCCGAACCCGTAGGGTCTACACACTTAAGGTTCGATGACGCTAGGGTTAAAGGAAGTTGTATGTGGTTACCGAATGTTGTTCGGAGTCCCGGATGAGATCCCGGACGTCACGAGGAGTTCCGGAATGGTCCGGAGGTAAAGATTTATATATGGGAAGTCCTGTTTTGGTCACCGGAAAGTTTCGGGTTTATCGGTAACGTACCGGGACCACCGGGAGGGTCCCGGGGGTCCACCAAGTGGGGCCACCAGCCCCGGGGGGCCACATGGGCTGTAGGGAGTGTTCCTTGGCCTACATGGGCCAAGGGCACCAGCCCCACTAAGGCCCATGCGCCTAAGAGATGGAGAGGGGGCAAACCCTAATGGGATATGGGCCTTAGGGCCCATATTGGTGCGCCTCCCTCTCCCATCCCCTCTTGGCCGCCCCCTTGCTCCCCATCTAGGGCTGCCGCCCCCCTAGGGGTGAGAACCCTAGAGGGGGCGCAGCCCCTCCCCTTCCCTATATATATTGAGGCATTGGGCTGCCCATAAGACATGTGATTCCATCTCTCGTTGGTGCAGCCCTGCATCTCTCTCTCCCTCCCCTTCTGTGGTGCTTGGCGAAGCCCTGCAGGATTGCCATGCTCCTCCATCACCACCACGCCGTTGTGCTGCTGCTGGATGGAGTCTTCCTCAACCTCTCCCTCTCTCCTTGCTGGATCAAGGCTTGGGAGACGTCACCGGGCTGCATGTGTGTTGAACGCGGAGGTGCCGTGCGTTCGGCACTTGGTCATCGGTGATTTGAATCACGACGAGTACGACTCCATCAACCCCGTTCACTTGAACGCTTCCGCTTAGCGATCTACAAGGGTATGTAGATGCACTCTCCTTCCCCTCGTTGCTGGTCTCTCCATAGATAGATCTTGGTGACACGTAGGAAAATTTTGAATTTCTGCTACGTTCCCCAACAGACATGATCGAGACACTTCTCTGGTTAATAACCAATAGCGGAACCTGGATGCCCATATTGGTTCCTACATATTCTACGAAGATCTTTATCGGTCGAACCGCATAACAACATACGTTGTTCCCTTTGTCATTGGTATGTTACTTGCCCGAGATTCGATCGTCGGTATCTCAATACCTAGTTCAATCTCATTACCGGCAAGTCTCTTTACTCGTTCCGTAATGCATCATCCCGCAACTAACTCATTACTTACATTGCTTGCAAGGCTTATAGTGATGTGCATTACCGAGAGGGCCCAGAGATACCTCTCCGACAATCGGAGTGACAAATCCTATTCTCGATCTATGCCAACTCAACGAACACCATCGGAGACACCTGTAGAGCACCTTTATAATCACCCAGTTACGTTGTGACTTTTGGTAGCACACAAAGTGTTCTTTCGGTAATCGGGAGTTGCATAATCTCAGTCATAGGAACATGTATAAGTCATGAAGAAAGCAATAGCAGTAAACTAAACGATCAACGTGCTAAGCTAATGGAATGGGTCATGTCAATCACATCATTCTCCTAATGATGTGATCCCGTTAATCTAATGACAACTCATGTCTATGGCTAGGAAACTCAACCATCTTTGATCAACGAGCTAGTCAAGTAGAGGCATACTAGTGACACTATGTTTGTCTATGTATTCACACATGTCTTATGTTTCCGGTTAATACAATTCTAGCATGAATAATAAACATTTATCATGATGTGAGAAAATAAATAATAACTTTATTATTGCCTCTAGGGCATATTTCCTTCCAGTACCGCTTCCTTGGAGCGGTAGTAGTGTGGCCTCAGGCCAGGCGCTGCTGCTATTGCGGTAGTAGGGGCGGATGTAATTTTTTACATCCGCGCCCTACGCGGTAGTACCGCACCGGGTGTGCGGTAGTACCGTGCGCTCTGGCCAGGCTCAGCAGCTGGCGCGATAGTAGGTGCGGATGTAATTTTTTACATCCGCACCCCGCGTGGTAGTACCGCTCCTGGCTTACAATACTACCGTGTAGGATTTTTTGCATAGATCCCATCTTGGCGGAAGTTGCCACAGATGTATTGTTATATGTCCGTGCCTTCCCAAAATCTGGACCATCCCTGCCTTGCAGTAGTATCGCAAGGGGGAGCGGTAGTACCGTGCCAGCGGTTCTACCGCCCTCTGCCTCACAGCTTCAGGGCTGTTCTGGTCTCTGCTGCTCGGGCGGTAGTACCGCGAGGCACTGCAGTAGTACCGTGTGCCCTTGCGGTAGTACCGCGTCCCCGGCGTGGTAGTATCGTGCCACGCAGGCTGAGTTGGTGGATAATGGTTGGATTTGTTCTTCCACTATATAAGGGGTGTCTTCTTCTCCGAGTTGGCTATCTCTTCCATCCCCAAGCTCCATTATTGCTCCAAGCTCCATTTTCGCCCGATCTGTCTCCCTAGCCAATCAAACTTATTGATTCTCGAGGGATTGGTTGAGAAGGCCTAGATCTACACTTCCACCAAGAGAAATTTGATTCCCCCACTCATCCCTTGCGGATCTTGTTACTCTTGGGTGTTTGAGCACCCTAGACGGTTGAGGTCACCGCGAAGCCATATTCCATTGTGGTGAAGCTTTGTGGTATCGTTGGGAGCCTCCAATTAAGTTGTGGAGATAGCCCCAACCTTGTTTGTAAAGGTCCGGTCGCCGCCTCCAAGGGCACCAATAGTGGAATCACGACATCTCGCACTGTGTGAGGGCATGAGGAGAATACGGTGGCCCTAGTGGCTTCTTGGGGAGCATTGTGCCTCCACACCGCTCCAACGGAGACGTACTTCCCCTCAAAAGGAAGGAACTTCGGTAACACATCCTCGTCTTCACCGGCTCCACTCTTGGTTATCTCATGCCTTTACTTGTGCAAGCTTATTTGTGTTGTATCCCTTGCTTGCTTGTGTACTTGTTCTTGGTGCATCATATAGGCCGCTCACCTAGTTGCATATCTAGACAACTTACTTTGATGCAAAGTTTAAATTGGTAAAGAAAAGCTAAAAATTGTTAGTTGCCTATTCACCCCCCTCTAGTCAACTATATCGATCCTTTCACCACTTAATCCCATCTCCACTTGCAGCTTGAATTGAATGTATCGTGATCCCTTAGTGCCAACTTAGGGTGCTCTATTCTCATGTGGACCTTTGTCCATCCTAAGTTCCCAATCTCTCCGATATCGTACCCGCCTAGTTTCCTACTCGGCATGAGTTGCACAAGTTGTTTTAGGGGATAGTTATGTCTGTCTCTCTAGCCTAGGCTGTTTCGAGGCGATCTAGTGTTCTCGTGTGGTGTTCTTTCCGTTTGGCATTCATGGTGGTGGAAGGGGATGATCAATCAAGCTCGTCAAGCAAAATCTCAGAGAGTGTTTGTGAACCGCAAGGATGTGAACATAGATGAGTTGCTCAAGAACTTAGGGTCGTAAGAGGGTGATTTCGATGATTTAATAGAAGAATGAGAAGATGTACCTAAGAATGGGATAAAGTGGATGATCATATCTCATATTCTTACCTTAAACCACTTCACACCCAGTTTCTTTTCACTAATATATGTGAATTTGAGCGGAGCCGAATACATGATATGAAATTTGAGTGTCCGAGGATAATTTGTTCACCGTCCAAGCATTTCTGCTCGGGTGGTTGGCAGATGATCACGACATGCAGTCCATGTCTCTTCATATGCCAGATGCGGGCTGACCCATTTGCTTCGCTTAACTTCTTTTTAATACCGTTGATGAACCGATAATGTTTTAGCCTGTTGGCCTCCATCGAAACTTTTGGTCTTTTAACAAAGCGACGATAGCATATACAGTAACCATGAATTATCATACACTATACAATAAAAAAAATTATGGCAGGGTAATTAAGAATAAACCTAGACTATTCACTGTGCATCAAAGTTCGCCATCAGTGGTAATAACGTGCAATCAGACAACATATTACATACACTAGGCATAAAAGTTCGTCACCAGTGCAAATACAACACGCAAACAAAAAGGTATACAAAACCGATAGCAACTCAACACAGTTTAAGAACCGATAGCACCTATACATGAGTTTAAGAACCAGAGGGAAGCCTAGTCGATTTGACTGGAGTAGAGGGAGATCGAAGTTTTATGGGCCAGTCTAACCCGGTGGCGGCAACCCCTCTCCCCAAGTGTCAATAGAGGTGGTGCAGATGGCGGGACGTGGGAGTGGCGGCGCGGAGCGACGAGGGAGAAGCAGCATCGCCACGCCATGGCACCAAGCAAGGGTTGCGCCGGAGGGGGCGCCGACGCCCAATAGGGTTTGTCCGTGGATAAAACCGAGAGAAATGCTCCTAAAAAATGGCTGAAACCCTACTAAAAGAGGGGGTTTCTTCCTTTTCTGATTCTACCCCCAGCTTGTTCGCATGAAATCAAATTGATTGAGGGGCTTTTCTCGAAATGAGATCGAACCGACCAGTTTTCTGTGAACTGCCCAGTTCATCGGTTTTTCTGTGATGTTCTCGGCATTTTTTTTCTCCTTGAAAATAAAAGGATTCCGCCACGAGGGCCGGGCCCAGTCGTAACTCAGCAAGTCGCACGTCTCTTCTCCAGACCTGTCCATTTGAAACACGAAGCCGGAAAAAGGGTCCCGTCCGATTGAACCAACCCGACCCAACCCACCCGCCCCCTCCCCCCTCCCCCCTCCCCCCTCCCCCCCCCGCGATTCTGTCAGCCGGCGATCGCCGGAGATGTCATGGCTTGCCCGCTCCATAGCCACCTCCCTCAACATCCCCGAGGATTCAGGCGCCGACGACGACCCCGACGCCGTCCCCGCAGCCGGCTCCCCTCCCTCCGCGCGCGCCCCGCCGCCGCCTCACTCGGCCGCGGCGGACGGCGTCAAGGAGGACCTCACCGAGCTATCCAAAACCCTAAATCGCCAATTCTGGGGCGTCGCCAACTTCCTCGCGCCCCCGCCCGGGGAGGGCTCGCCCTCGCCCTCGCCCTCCCCTTCGTCCGCGGGGGGTCAATCCGCCGACGCGGGGACGCCCCCTGAGATTGCCGGGATCCGGCGCGACTTCTCCGAGATCAGCGGCAGGTTCAGGAGCGGGATCTCGCGGATCTCGAGCCACAAGGCCGTCTCCGGGTTCTCCAGCATCGCCTCCAATTTCTTCGCCCCTGAAGACGGGGAAGAGGAGGAGTTGCTCGAGGCTGTCAACGACGAGGGGGAGGATGATGCGAGGCTAAATAAGCCGGAGAATGAGGAAGAGGCGAGGCATGAGAGGGAGGATGCCGAGGGGAGGCATTACTTGGAGAGGATGGCACGGCTTGGGGTGGCAGACGACGAGGTGAGGGATGAGTGGAAGGAGCAAAGGGTCAGACATCAGGCGTATGACAACGAGGAGAGGGATGAGTGGGAGGAGCAAAGGTTCAGACATCGGGCGGATGACGGCAAGGTATGGCCTGAGGAGCTCGAGGAGGTGGATGGCCCTGAGCTGGAACGGGCGAGGGTAATGCAAGAGGAGGAGGTGGAGGAGGAGTGGGATGTGATTGGCATCACCGACGAGGTCCTCACATTCGCCACCAACATTGCCAGGCACCCGGAGACCTGGCTTGACTTTCCCCTGCTACCTGACGAAGAGGAGTCTGATGGCCCATTCTCATGTAATTTCTTCACCCCTCAGCTATTCATTATTCACTAGTGTTTATGATCATCAATTCTTCATGGAAAATTTCATGTCAATTTAGTTTGGCAAATTTGGAAGAGACTTTTTCTAATGATGCGAGCTTATGAGTTATGGTCAAAATTCATGAAACCCTGTAGCACTTATTTTAAGTTATGCCTTGATTTAACATGGTGCTGATGGAAAGGCTTGTGTTTATGGTGGAGTAAGTTTTAGTGTAACTGTTCATATGCTATTCCAATGGAACTATCAATTGCACCTCACTTTTTCTATCAGTCTGACCATGTGAATGTGTTTGCTTAACCTTTTCAATGCTCTTTTTACCCCCGGCAGATTTTGACATGTCTGATGCTCAGCAAGAGCATGCTTTGGCTATTGGGCACCTCGCTCCTACATTAGCTGCTTTGCGGATTGAACTATGCCCAATCCATATGAGCGAAGAATGCTTTTGGAAAATTTATTTTGTTCTTCTACATCCTAGACTGAGAAAGCATGATGCGGAACTTCTGTCCACACCACAGGTAAATTTTCTCTCCACCTGATACATAAAACATTACATTCTCTATCGTCCCAGAATCCAGGCAATCTTAGAAGAAAGTAGTGAAGTTTTATATGTGGCCATGGTATTAATCATTATCTCAGACGATTATCTGATTAAACGGTACTTGCTGTTGACTGGGTCTTTAACATGATTAAGTGGTCTTGCGACTTTCTTTCTTCTTTTGGTCACATATGTATTTGCATAATAGATATTGTAAAAAGGAAGAATGATCCATGAACTACCGATGCTATAACATAAGTTTGCCAAGTTTCACTTTCTTAGGCTGGTGTTCAGTTCTCAACAAGCCACAACCACACTTTCTTAGATGGATTTTTTTTGCCAAATTTCCAACAACTTCCTTGCCAGAAAATTGGGACTAGTTGCACATTTGGCTCAATTTTTTGTCAAACATGATAACCAATCAGACATGCCCTAATACAGCTCTTTTATGATATGTAACAATCAGTTGCCATGGCCTTTGTTGATTGAATCTTAGGAGGATGTGGTGCTTGACGACAGGGCGTGGTCTAGGATCTCGACGCTATGTCACTGTTGAAGGATAAGGCACTTTGACTTTGTGTAGATAGGGAGTAGGAAGAAGAGAGAAAGAGAGGGAGAGTTGGGGTGCCATGCACCATAGCCCATACCATATATATCTGGCACTTAATTCAGAATAACCTTAACTTGAAGGGAAACCAGTCTAAATGTTACAAAAAGGGAAACAAATCTTATCCAAAGTAAATAAAGAAAATCCTAACGTAAGATAGATAAAGGTCAAAGCCGGTCTTTGCCCGCAATGGCATATGTTATCTCACACATGACATTGGTCCTGTTTTTTCTATTGCACTAGAATATTAGATGCATGGCACAGTAATAATTTATGATATTCCATTTTCTATGAATTGGCACAACTGTTGGTATATGTTTTATCCAAATCAAGACAGAGTTTATCCAGCTCTACTGTCATGTACCAGCTCTGCATATTAGAACCATGCAATGCTATACCTTTTTTTTTGGCGATCTAATACTTATAACACTATCTTGTTAGATCTTTTCTCTTCAGAGGGCCCCTTTGATTCATACGATTCCAAAAACGTGGGCATAAGAAAAAAAATGTAGGATTGCAATGTAGCCCTTCTGAATCCTACAGGCTTTTTCTTGATTGCATCACAGGATAAACAAAGGATTCTTTCCAAGAGGTTTGAGTGGATGATCAAATCCCTATGGAATATAGTACAAAGGAATCCTTGGGAAAATTTTTATAGGATTCAATCCTGTGAATCAAAAGACCAACATAGGAAAAATCCTAGGATTCCAATACATACCTTTTTACTTGTTTTGGTGTCAGCAACTGTCAGCATTCAATTATTATTGTGAAATGATGACAATTAGTCTTCTAGAAAATTACAACTGAGAGCATCTACAACATCAGTAGCCTGGTACTTGAGGCCACTGGCTTCCTATGGATCCTGCGGCATATTAGGGTAGCAAGCATGTCAGTCAACGACAATGTGTGATAGTGTCTTGCTCAGTTCTTTCTCTGAGATTCTTCGCTAATTTAGCAAAACACCATTGAAGCACACACAATATCTGCAGAAAACTGAAACTGTGCACTTTTATCTTCAAGTTGAGGTTGCCTTTTCCTTGCACAACCTTCTTCAGCTGATATGCAATAATGTGATTTGGTGGTTGTGATGAGTTACTTGAGGTTGTTGAGAATATAAATTCACAAATAATCTAAGTAACTGATTTCCTATTTTTTAGATTGATATTGGGTAGCTCATATCTAGTGCGTATCTTCTCGGTGCATCCCATGCATCCTGGTATCAATAGATTCTGCACTGGGATAAATTATGTTGTACTGATGATGTGTTGCATTAGGGTGGTATAAAAATTCATTGTAACTAAATCAACATCAGAAATATTTAAAAAGAGATTAATTGTGGATTAAATGCATTGTGTACTATATCTATCTCTAGCTAGCCTCATCACTGAAGAATCTTTGTAGCCCAGTAAGGCCTGGGGTGCACCGAAAGGAGGGATTGGACACGTACTTGCATTAATAGTGTGCTTATCATCACGTGTTCCATAATAATATATCTATAGATAAACCGACAAAATATTCATTGCTATTTTTCTGCACATGCATGCTTGCACATCATCCAAATTGTTTTAGCTATTTGATATGCTAGCCTGGTCCACTAACATCCATCCAATTTGAACATAAGAGTCTCTCTACCATGCAACACGCATAGTGCTTTTTTTGTTTCTGCATAGCATAGTTTGAATATTAAGGGTGAATCTGTATTGTCTAAAATGTTCAGAAATCAAATCTCTGATCCCGCGGCAATGGGCAGGGTATCGTCTAGTTCTTGCAATGGGCAGGGTAACGCATGTCCCAGCAGTTAAGCTAAGCCTGCTTCTTGTTTTTGCAGATTGTGGAAGCTAGAGCAATGCTTATGCAACACCAGTCAAAGCAGCATGCAACAGAGCAGTTACGTCGCCATAAAGATGACTTTGGAACACATTCGGAAGATGACAGCTCCAAGGACGTCATGGAAGCGTTCCCATCTGTGCGACAACATGCAGCTTCGTTCACCCCCATAACAGATTTTGAGATTGAAAAACATCCTATCCAAGTAAATGAAGTCGCAGTGGTGGACAAAACAGTCATCAAAGAGCAGCTGAGGGAGGAGGGCAGCAAGGCCTCAAATGTTATGCAAGAAACATTTGATGACGACATAGACGATTGGTTTGACGAGGAGGCCGATCTCGCTGGGCACACCACCATTCTCATAGGCGATGAGGAAGATGTGTCATTCAGTGATTTGGAGGATGACGATGATACGAAATGATCATCATCCAAAATCCAAGCCAACCTCAGCCTGAAAACCGGGACCCGGTCAAAATTGATTGTTCTTCAATAGAAAGAAGGGAAGTTGTACAATGAAAAGGGAGCAAATTCAGGGCCAACTTCAACCTGAATGAAAACTGGAAAGCGGTTGAAATTGCTTGTTTGTTAATAGAACGGAAGTTTTGTGTACAATGAAAGGGGAGCGGCTCCATTTTGGTTTTAAGCTGCTCGGTTGGATGCAATGGTAATATATATATATACAGTGGGTGGGGGTGCCGTATGGTTTGTAATTTTATTGGTAATCTTGTGTACATAGCATTATTTTAAAAGTCACAGCAATAAAAGTTCCATTCGTTGGTTGATTGTTCAAAGGACAGCGTAAAATAATAATAAAAAAGGGAAAAGAGAGAACAAAATGGCGACGAGAGAACAAACAAAATGGTGATGACAACTGTATTTGCAATGACAATGACAACATACTACACTTTGTATATATACAAAATTGTACTGCCTTCTGAGACACCTCACATCCAATCCAACAAAGCACAGCAATGCAAATGGTGAATGAACTGGCCTGGCTAACAGTTATCCTAATCAAGACCTGATGAGGCCAAAGTTATTCGAGAGCTTCCCAAGGTGCGACCACAGGAGGCTCCCCAGGGAGGACCTGGGCCTCTCCTGATCGGCGAGCGACGCAGCCGGCGCTCTCGTCTTCTTCACCGGCGGCCAGCCAGGCGCTCCTTTGGCGACGTCGAGCGAGATGCCCATCTCGGCGACCCTCGTCCGCACCGCGCACAGCGCCTCGGGCCGCACCTCGCCGCCGGTGTCGGTGACGAGGAAGAAGGTCCCGATGGCCTCCTCCTTCTGCCGCTTGATCTCCACCCTCAGCAGCGACAGCCCGTGCTCCCGCAGCATCCTGGTGAAGTCCGACAGCAGCCCCGACCGGTCCGGCGCGCGCACCTCCACCCTCACGCCCTGCACAAGGACATGATGCCATGCCGTCTCAGCATCGCGCGCCCAACGAAATATACACTTGGACGAACGGAAAGAAATGAAATGGCTAATGGAGGCTGACTGACATGAGACGCCCTCCGCTCCACCGCGGCGACGAGGCACCGGGAGACCTTCTGCCGCTCGGCGTCGCTGTCCACCGTGCGCCCGTCCTTGTGCCGGATGTAGTACTCCTGCGTGCGTGCGTCCGTGGTCACCACAATGCATGTCAGTCACTGGCGTGCCAGGGCAATGCCACATGGACTCGTGCTGCAGGGGAAGCGTACCTGGATGGCGAGAGGGCCCTGTGCCCCGACGGTGGCATGGAAGACGACGTAGTGCATGTCGGTGAGCGCGCAGACGGTGTCGAAGAGCAGCTTGGGGCGGTCCCTGCTCGTCATCTTGACGATGGCGTAGCCCCGCTCCTCCCAGTTGTCGATGGTGACGCGCGTCTGGGTGCGGTGCGCGGACCGGGCCGCGGTGGCCGCCCGGTCGCCCATGCAGAAGTGCTCCTCGTCGACGGGCGTCGGGGCGGGGCCCGACTCATAGTCGCGGTCGTCGTGCATGAGCTGGTGCATCCGGCGCTCCGTGTGGACGCGGCCCCGCACGGGCGCCGACATGCACACCCAGCGCCGCTCGCCCGACAGGTTCTCGCGCGCGTCCACCACGGCGTTGACGAGCCGCTCGATGCGCGCCCAGCGGCTCGGGTGCAGCGGCGCGGCGGCGGTGTCGGCGCCGGTGGTGGTGACGTAGAGCACCCCGGCGGCGCGGCCGTTGTGCGTCCAGGCCTGGCCGGACGCGACGTGGCAGCCCTGGTCGACGAGCACCTGGGTGATGGAGGAGAGCAGGCCGGGGCGGTCGTGCACGGTGAACTCGAGCGAGGCGCAGTCCGACACGTCGGGGCCGCCGGGGCCGACGACGTTGCCGAGGCAGGTGGTGAACTTGGGCGAGCCAGAGCGCTGGAACGGCAGGAGCGCCCGCTGGATGAAGCCCGGGAGCGACGGGTCCGTCAGCTTGCGCCCGATCTGGTCCGTCACGTGGAACACTGCATGGCGAACAAGATTAGAAAATTGCGCGTCTTCAATCAATCATGTATTTTTGTGACCTAAATCGATCGGAGAAGAAAGAAAGAAAGAAAGAAAAATGAAAGGGAGGAGGCTGCAGGGAGATGGTTCTTGCCGTCCATGAGCCAGCCGCCGTCGGAGGAGATGTAGGACTTGTAGATGACGAGGTCGAGATCGGTGAGCAGCTGCACCATCTCCAGCAGCACGCCGTCCCGGTTCACGCTGTCCACCTTGACGAGCGAGCAGTCCTCGCGCGTCTCATTGTCGACGACGACCCTGCACAAGCCATCCAATCCACGCACGTCACACCAAGAAGAATTCGATGGATGGATCGAGAATAACAACAAACAAGCAGAGGCTAGCCAATGCGGGCGTACCCTGGGGTGCCGAGGCGGTCGAGGACCGGATCGAAGTCCGGCTCGAAGTAGGGCCCGGAGACGTACTTCATCGCCGTCGACGGAGAAGACGATCGGTGGGCTTTCACGGACGGACGCCAATCGCCCTGAGCTGAATCTTTCCTTCTCGGTCGGTCTTATATGCCCCCTCCGGCACGGAAATCTACCGGAATTCGGACGCGCGGTGAGAACAACAGATCCAATCTGGGGCGGAGCAATCCGGGAAAAGGGAAGGGCCGCCGACGGCACGAGGAGCGCGCCCCATGCTCACATGCGTCGCCCGGCCGGCCTGCCGCTCGCTCGTAGCAGCAGCAGCAATCTACCAAAGAAAAAAGAACTCAAAAAGGCTTCCTCTACCGGAACCGAGGCTGCCTGCGCTGCGCGACGAACCGGTCGCGCGCGCGATTATGTAGGAGGAGAGGAGGAGGAGGAGGAGAGGGGAGGGAGGGATTACCTCCGGTGAGACGAGACGAGATGAGATGGCGAGGGGGACGAGAGGCGGAGGGGAGGGCGCACGTGCGGGTCCGGGCTCGTTCGATTTGGCCTCGGTCAGCAGGCTGCAGCTCTGCCTGCGTGGTCTCGGCGGCGTTTTAGGATTCGAGTGGAGAGCGCGAACGGCCGCCGCGCCACGTCGGAAGGGCGCGTGGCACGCGGGCGGCCCGGGTCGCAGCCTTGCTCCTTTTGTCCGCTTCTCTTTCCGTCGTCCGCCGTTTTGATTGATTGATTGATTTCCTCCGAGTAAAACCCTGATTCGGAATTGATGCATCGCCATTTATATCATAATAAGACTAAATATACATGGAAAGTCAGAGGATCTGCCGAATTAGTATCAGACCATTAGAATGGGGGGTATCAGATATGCGGGTACAATTGCATTCATTTACGAGGGGAGATTTTGATCTGCTTCCCACCTTTCGATGTACATTTAGGGGTTCCCTAAAAAAGAATGCACATTTAGGGTTTCTTTGATTTAAATGATTTTTTTAGAAATTTTAGAGGATTGGAATCTTTAGAAAAAAATTCTATGATTTTTCTGTTGTTTTTCTAACGAGTTTTCACCTAGACTTGGAGGATGGTTGTACTGACGATGTAGCCGATGCGTGCTGGCGGTGATAGATCTCGCAAGGCGTCTGTGGGGAAGAGGGGGAAGGGAAACGACAATGCAACAAACGGAAAGGAGGGGGTGTGACAAGGTAGGGCGGCGGTACATGAGAAAACAATGGCACAGAGTTGTGGTTTTTTTTACCTCGAGCAACACGTGGGGAAGTTGATGCACAAACGTAAAGCAAGGGGAATCGATTGTAGGTAGTTGGAACAACTTGCATTTATCGGCCAAGCAGACTAGCACAGAGCCATGGAGCTGGCACCTTTCCACGTAGAAACTCCATTATCTCTTCTTGACACGGCGCATGCAGACGAAGCCTTGCCAAACTGGCGGTTTGTCTTCGAGAGGGGGAAAGCCAAAACGCCAGCAGTAGGAGCATTGGTATTTTGCCCAGACGATAGCTTAGCGGCTCTTTCGTACGCCAGCAATAGGAGCATTGGTCTTTTTCGCAAACGACGGCTTAGTGTCTGTACGCCAACAGTAGGAGCATTGGTCTTTTCCGCACACGGTAGCTTAGCGTATGTTTCGTCAAGTAGATATGATAAAGGGGGGGGGGGGGGGGTGGATGGGAGCATGGCAGAGGAAGAAGCTTCATAAGGAGGGGCACATTAAGTGGCTCGCATAAAACACAACGCCGCTTTGGAGGGATGCTCATTATTATATCACCCATGACTAAAAAGGAGAAAACCAATTCTGAATCTTCTGATGACAAAATCATACTAAAATAAAACAAATATTTTAAAATGTTAGATGAAACTAATAAATAGATGACCCCCCTTTTTTTGGTAGCACCCTTTAACAAATGAAAACCTACGCACCGCATTGATCCATTGCCCGATCGTGACTCGACTCTTCACTTAAGTGCTTAATAAAACTTAGAGAAAATGCTAGGTTTTGTCGTGGGGTGGCAATCACGTATTCTACAAGTAAAGTATGTTTTTGGTCCCTCAACTTGTTGGTTTGACGGGGTTGTGGTTTTTGACCTCAAGTAACACGCTGGGAAGTCGAGGAACAAACATAAGCAAGGGAAAGCGATTGTAGGTAGTTGGAGCTACTTGCATTTATTGCCCAAGCGGACTAGCACGGAGCCATACAACTAGCACCTTGTTCAAGTAAGAAGCTCCATTATCTCTTCTTGACGCAGTGCATGCGGCCGAAGCCTTGCCAAACTGACGGTTTGTCTTGGAGAGGGGGAAAGCCAAAACACCAGCAGTAGGAGCATTGGTATTTTGCACAGAGGATAGCTTAGTGGCTCTTTCATACGCTAGCAGTAGGAGCATTGGTCTTTTCCGCAAACGATAGCTTAGCGTCTGTTTCGTACGCCAGCAGTAGGAGCATTGGTCTTTTCCGCACACGATAGCTTAGCGTATGCTTCGTCAAGTAGATATGACAGGGGGGTGGATGGGAGCAAGACAGAGGAAGAAGCTTCATAAGGAGGGGCACATTAAGTGGCTCAACATAAAACACAACGTCACTTTGAAGGGATGCTCATTATTATATCACCCATGACTAAAAAGGAGAAAACCAATTCTGAATCTTCACATGACAAAGTCATACTAAAATAAAACACATATTTTAAAATGTCAGATGAAACTAATAAATAGATGACCCCTTTTTTATTTGGTAGCACACTTTAACAACTGAAAAACTACGCACTGCATTGATCCATTGCCCGATCGTGACTCGACTCTTCACTTAAGTGCTTAATAAAACTTAGACAAAATGCTAGGTTTTGTCACGGGGTGGAAATCACGTATTCTACAATTAAAGTATGTTTTTGGTCCCTCAACTTGTTGGTTTGGCGGGGTTGTGGTTTTTGACCTCAAGTTACACGTGGGGAAGTTGAGGAACAAACGTAAGCAAGGGAAAGCGATTGTAGGTAGTTGGAGCCACTTGCATTTATCGCCCAAGCAGACTAGCACTGAGCCACACAACTAGCACCTTGTCCACGTAAGAAAATCCATTATCTCTTCTTGACTTGGTGCATGCGGCCAAAGCCTTGCCAAATTGACGGTTTGTCCTGGAAAGGGGGAAAGCCAAAATGCCAGCAGTAGGAGCATTGGTCTTTTGTGCAGACGATGGCTTAGCAGCTGTTTCGTATGCCAGCAGTAGGAGCATTGGTCTTTTCCGCAAACGATAACTTACCATATGTTTCGTACACCAGCAGTAGGAGCGTTGGTCTTTTCCGCACACGATAGCTTAGCGTATATTTCATGAAGTAGATATGATAAAAGGGGGTGGATGGGAGCACGACACATGAAGAAGCTTCATAAGAGGGGCACATTAAGTGGTTCAACATAAAACACAACGTCGCTTTGGAGGGATGCTCATTATTATATCACCGATGACCAAAAAGGACAAAACCAATTATGAATCTTCACATGACAAAATCATACTAAAATAAACAAAGATTTTAAAACGTGGGATGAAATTAATAAATAAATGACCCCTTTTTTTATTTGGTAGTGAAGGAAATATGCCCTAGAGGCAATAATAAAGTTGTTATTTATGTTTCCTTATATCATGATAAATGTTTATTATTCATGCTAGAATTGTATTAACCGGAAACTTGATACATGTGTGGACACATAGACAAAACACAGTGTCCCTAGTAAGCCTCTACTAGACTAGCTCGTTAATCAAAGATGGTTAAGTTTCCTAACCATAGACATGTGTTGTCATTTGATGAATGGGATCACATCATTAGGAGAATGATGTGATGGACAAGAGCCATCTGTTAGCTTAGCATATTGATTGTTCGGTTTTATTGCTATTGCTTTCTTCATGACTTATACATATTCCTTTGACTATGAGATTATGCAACTCCCGGATACCGGAGGAATACCTTATGTGCTATCAAACGTCACAACGTAATTGGGTGATTTATAAAGATGCTCTACAGGTATCGTCGAAGGTGTTTGATGGTTTGGCGTAGATCGAGATTAGGATTTGTCACTCCGAGTATCGGAGAGGTATCTCTGGGTCCTCTCGGTAATGCACATCATAATAAGCCTTGCAAGCAATGTGACTAATGAGTTAGTTACGGGATGATGTATTATGTAACGAGTAAAGAGATTTGCTAGTAATGAGATTGAACTAGGTATGAAGATACCGACGATCGAATCTCGGGCAAGAAACATACCGCTGACATAGGTGTAACACCCACGATGCAGCTATATCTCCCACGTGTCGGAGCACGACTTAGATGCAGAACCGCATAGTAGGCATGTCGCAAGGGGGGTAATCTTTACACATCCCATATACTGAATAAGAAAGGGATAAAGAGTTGGCTTACAATCGCCACTTCACACAATACATAAATATATCATACATCATCCAAAATATAATCAAGGTCCGACTACGGAACCAACATAAAAGAAAGACAACCCCAAATGCGAGATCCCCAACCGCCCCAACTGGGCTCCACCACTGATCGTCCGGAAAGGAAACATAGTAACGGCCCGAATCCTCGTCGAACTCCCACTTGAGTTCGGTAGCGTCCCCTGCACTGGCATCATCGGCACCTGCATCTGTTTGGAAGTATTTGTGAGTCACGGAGACTCAACGATCTCACACCCTCGCGATCAAGACTATTTAAGCTTAAGGTAGGAAAGGGGTAGTGAGGTGGAGCTGCAGCATGCACTAGCATATATGTGGCTAACTTACGCAAATGAGAGCGAGAAGAGAAGAAAAGCACGGTCGAGAAGCTATAAAGATCAAGAAGTGATCCTGAAACTACTTACGTTCAAGCATAACACAAGACCGTGTTCTTTTCCCGGACTCCGACGAAAAGAGACCATCACGGTTACACATGCGGTTGATTCATTTTAATTAAGGTAAGTGTCAAGTTTTCTACAACCAGACATTAACAAATTCCCATCTGCCCATAACCGCGGGCACGACTTTCGAAAGTTCAAAACCCTGCAGGGGTGTCCCAACTTAGCCCATCACAAGCTCTCACTGTCAACGAAGGATATTCCTTCTCCCAGGAAGACCCGATCAGGCTCGGAATCCCGGTTACAAGACATTTCGACAATGGTAAAACAAGACCAGCAAAGCCGCCCGAATGTGCCGACAAATCCCGATAGGAGCTGCACATATCTCGTTCTCAGGGCACACCGGATTGTCCAAACTTCTGGTAGGCCAGCCCAGAGTTGCCCCTGGTGGCCACCGGTGGCTGACAAGTTGGACCAACACTCAGAGGAGCACTGGCCCGGGGTTTAAAATAAAGATGACCCTTGAGTCCGCGGAACCCAAGGGAAAAAGGCTTATGTGGCAAATGGTAAAACCAAGGTTGGGCCTTGCTGGAGGAGTTTTATTCAAAGCGAACTGTCAAGGGGTTCCCATAACACCCAACCATGTAAGGAACGCAAAATCAAGGAACATAACACCGGTATGACGGAAACTAGGGCGGCAAGAGTGGAACAAAACACCAGGCATAAGGCCGAGCCTTCCACCCTTTACCAAGTATATAGATGCATTAAAGTAAACAAGATATAATAATTATATCCCAACAATATCCATGTTCCAACATGGAACAAACTTCATCTCCACCTGCAACTAGCAACGCTATAAGAGGGGCTGAGCAAAGCGGTAACATAGCCAAACAACGGTTTGCTAGGAAAGGTGGGTTAGAGGCTTGACATAGAAATATGGGAGGCCTGATGTAGCAAGTGGTAGGTATAGTGGCATAGCAAAAGAGCGAGCAACTAGCAAGCAAAGATAGAAGTGATTTCGAGGGTATGGTCATCTTGCCTGCAAAGTTCTCCGAGTTGACGAAAGCTTGATCCTCGTAAGCGTACTCAACGGGTTCCTCGATCACACACTCGTCTCCCGACTCTACCCAAATCAAGAACACAAGCAAAGGACCAACAATCAATCACGGTGCAATGCGCAAGCAACATGATGCAAAACATGGCATGATATGCAGGATGTGATATGCAATGCATATGCGTGCTCCGGAAGGGAAAGATTGAACAAGGCATCAACTTGGCAAACGAAGTGCGCCGCTGGAAAGATGAGTTGATTTCGGTCGAAATAATATAAAGATCGCCGGAATCGGATGCACGGTTTGCAAATGGAAAGCAAAACAAGAATGTCACAATTCTGCGATTAACAGCACGATGCCATCTAGAATGCAACAAGAAACTAAGCTACTGCACTCCAACATAGCAACAAAGCACATGACAATGATCTACTCAAGATGCTTGACAAAAGATGAACACTGAGTTATGGCTAAATAACACAAGAGCAGGTTCAAACAAGCATGGAAAAAGTGCAAAAGATATCAGCTTCACAGACTTAGTGAAAATACTAACATGCCAGGAATTAACATCAGGAAGCCATGTTTAGAGAAAGCAAACAACATGCCACAGGATTAGATCATGGCAATACAAGGCATGGCATGAATCTACTCAAAGCATAGAACAAAAGTCCCTTACTGACCATAAGCCAAAAAGGATCAGAAGATATGATGGCACCCATGTAAACATAGCAAGTTTCGTTAACAGATTCAGACTTGGCAGAAAAAACTGAGCATGGCATAAACAGAATTATGAAGGCCTCTTTGTGAGCTCGATTCACTCACCACAAGGCATTGAATGACAAACTAAGCATACTACCAGCAAGAAGACATGATCATAAGGCTAACCATGGCAAGAACAAGTTTATAGCATGCTTGCATCAACTACAACAACCATGGCAAAATTGATTAACATGTAAACAATCTGCCAGGAACATTTTATAGCAAAAGTAGAGCAAGATTTAGACATGCTAGGGCACTCCATAATTGCAAACAGGGGCATGGATGGATAGAGCATAACCATATGTCAAAATCATCCTTACTGAAGATACTCAAAACAAGCATGGATCACTCTGTAGCATCATGAATACATGACATAAAAATAACAGCAGGGAAATGACTTAGTGAAATTCTAAGTCCCTGAAATCAGCAATATCACGAGAGCTACTTTGCATGCTTGTGCTAGTCACCACATTGATCACAAAAATACATGGCATAGACCCCTGTAAACATGGCATGGCATATCCCAAAACACATGTAGAGCTCATGCCCGTATGCAGCACACAACAAATATAGCAAAAATGACAAATGCTCATACTCTGCTAAGAATCAGCACCTAACATTTTATAGCACTCTTGCATCAATGATTTGGGCATCAAGATGGACTCAAACAAGCATGCCATAATGGAACAAAATGGAGGGCACCTCATGATGAACATTTTGATATATAACACACACAAAACAAAGTAGTATGCAACAAGTTATGGCATGATGAATAGGGCCTGAAATTGTAGCAGAAAAAGGACTTAGTGGATTTTCGGGGTCAACCTCTGGATCCAGATCTAGGGTTTGCTCTTGGCACGGATCCCGAGGTTCGCCGGAGTACTTGCCGGAGAAGGACGCCGGAGTTGAGGAGGGAGACGCCCGGAGCTCGTCGGAGCTAGCGGGGCGCCGGATCCGGTGGTCGCCGATGATGGCAGAGGCGGAGGAGGCGGCACGGAGGCGGCGGCGGAGGGCGGCGCGAAGGAGGCGGCGGTCAGCAGCGGGGTCGCCAGAGCCGGGCGGCGAGGCGACGGCCGGCGGGCGCGGGGCGGCGGACGTGCGGCCCGGTCGGCGCGCGGGAGGGCCGGCCACGGGCCAAGCGGGCCGACGCGGTGGGTGGGGGTGGCGGCGACACGTGGCACGACAAGATTGGACGCGGGCAACGGCGGATGTGTCCGGCGGCAGAGAGGGAGCGGGGCTAGGGTTGGACTGCGAAAATTTGGAAGGGATCGCATATATATACATAGAAGGAGGTGGGAGTGTCTAAATGAGGTGTAGTTTTTGACCATGCGGTCGTGATCCGACGGCGGAGGACATGGGATAGGTTTGGATGGGTTATTGGGCCACTTTGGAGGGGTGTTGGGCTGCAACACACACGAGGCCTTTACGGTTCCCCGATTAACCGTTGGAGCATCAAACGGACTCCAAATGGCACGAAACTTGACAGGCGGTCTACCGGTGGTGTACCAAGGCCGCTTGGCAAATATCGGTCCATTCCGAGGAAGTTTAACACCCGCTCATGAAAAGAGACAAAAGGGGCGCCGGAGGATGTAGGAGTGTCAGATTACAAAACAGACAACGGGGAAAATGCTCGGATGCATGAGACGAACATGTATGCAAATGAGATGCACATGATGACATGATATGAAATTCATGACATGAACAAAATGCAAAACAAAGACAAAACCCAACCACGAAGGAAAAATCATAACTTAGAGCCGAAAATGGCAAGAGTTGGAGTACAAATATGGTAAGTTACATCCGGGGTGTTACAACACTCCACCACTATGAAAGGATCTCGTCCCGAGATCTAGGACTGAAAGAACTCCGGATATTCGGAACGGAGGTGGTCCTCGCGTTCCGAGGTGGCTTCTTGGTCGGAATGATGTGACCACTTCACTTTCAGGAATTTGATAGACTTGTTGCGAGTCTTGTGCTCAGTTTCTTCAAGAATAGCAACGGGATGCTCATGATAAGACAGGTCTTCTTGGAGATCAATCTCTTCGAAGTTGATGGTGCGGTCAGGAGTCTTGAAACACTTGCGAAGCTGTGACACGTGAAACACGTTGTGCACGTTTGCGAAGTTGGATGGAAGCTCAAGTTGATAGGCGAGATCGCCTCTTTTGCCAATGATCTTGAAAGGACCCACGTATCTAGGAGCAAGTTTCCCTTTGATACCGAAGCGATGAGTACCTTTCATTGGAGAGACGCGGAGGTAGACATGGTCTCCGATCTCGAAAGCCAAGTCACGATGCTTGCTATCATAGTAACTCTTCTGGCGTGATTGCATGTCTTTGAGATTTTCACGGATGACTTTGCACATTTCTTCAACTTCTGTGATTAAGTCATTGCCGAGAAGTTGGCGTTCACCAGTCTCTGACCAATTATGAGGAGTACGACACTTTCTGCCATAGAGAATCTCGAATGGGGCCTTGCCCGAACTTGCTTGGAAGCTGTTGTTGTAGGAGAACTCGGCATATGGAAGACAATCTTCCCACTTCATACCGAAGGAATGACACAAGCCCTGAGCATATCTTCAAGAATTTGATTAACTCGCTTGACTTGTCCACTAGTTTGAGGATGGAAGGCTGTGCTGAAGCGAATGTTGGTGCCCATGGCCTTCTGAAAGGAGTCCCAGAACTTAGAAGTGAAGATGCTCCCACGATCTGAAGATATCAATTGCGGAATGCCATGCAAAGAGACAATCCTGGAGGTATATAGCTCTGCCAACTAAGCTACTATGATAGATTCTTTGATAGGAAGAAAATGAGCCACTTTAGTAAGCTTGTCGATGACAACAAAGATATCATCATTTCCGCGGTTGGACTTGGAAAATCCAGTCACGAAGTCCATCTCAATATGGTCAAACTTCCATTCTGGAATAGCAAGAGGTTGGAGGAGACTAGCTGGCCGTTGCTGTTCTTCTTTCACTCTTCTGCAGACATCACATTCATTCACGAACTGAGAAATTTCTCGCTTCATTCGAGTCCACCAATACGACTGCTTGAGGTCATGGTACATCTTTGTACTTCCAGGATGAATGGATAGAAGGGAATTGTGAGCCTCATTCATAATGACTTTACGAAGGTCACCTTTAGGAACAACAATTCGATACTCGAAGAATAGAGTATCTTTGTCATCAAGGCGATAGCACTTGTACTTGGGTTGGCTCTTGGCAATCCCATTTTTCACCTTCTTCACCATTGCATCAAGAAGTTGTGCCTCACGAACTTGATCTTCCAAAGTAGGAGAGACTTGGAGGTTGGCAAGAAAGCCTTGGGGAACAACTTGGAGATTTAGCTTGCGGAAGGCTTCACAAAGATCCGGTTGGAAGGGCTTGAGAATTAAACTGTTGCAGTAAGCCTTCCTGCTCAAAGCGTCAGCAATGACATTGGCCTTGCCTGGAGTATATTCAATACTCGAATTATACTCTTGAATCATTTCGACCCAACGAGTCTGTCTGAGGTTGAGGTTGGGTTGAGTGAAGATGTACTTGAGGCTCTTATGACCAGTGAAGATGTCCACTTTCCTTCCCAAAAAGAGATGTCTCCATGTTAAAAGAGCATGGACAACTGCCGCCAACTCGAGGTCATGAATGGGGTATTTCTTTTCGTTGGGCTTCAACTGATGAGAGGTATAGGCCACAACTTTCTTCTCTTGCATTAACACAACACCGAGACCTTGCAGGGAGGCATCACAGAAAACTTCGAATGGTTTGGATTCATCAGGAGGAGTCAAAACAGGAGCTGTGACTAGCTTCTCTTTCAAGGTGTTGAAAGCGACATCACATTCAGGCGTCCAGACATACTTCACATGCTTCTGGAGGAGGTTCGAAAGAGGCTTTGCAATCTTAGAGAAATTCTCAGCGAATCTTCGACAATAGCTTGCAAGCCCAAGAAAGCTGCGGAGTTGCTTCACATTCTGAGGCGGTTCCCAATTCACAATTGCAGACACCTTCTTGATACGTCTCCAACGTATCTATAATTTTTGATTGCTCCATGCTATATTATCTACTGTTTTGGGCAATATTGGGCTTTATTATCCACTTTTATATTACTTTTGGGACTAACCTATTAACCGGAGGCCCAGCCCAGATTTGCTGTTTTATGCCTATTTCAGTGTTTTGAAGAAAAGGAATATCAGACGGAGTCGAAACGGAATGAAATCAACTAGAGAAGTTATTTTTGGAACGAAAGCCACCCGATGGACTTGGACCCCATGTCAAGGAAGGAAGGAGGAGCTCACGAGGGTAGGGGGCGCGCCCACCCCCCTAGGGCGTGCCCCCTGCCTCGTGGGGCCCTCGTGGCTTCCCTGACGTGCTTCTTCTGCCTATATAACTCCATATACCCTAAAACTTCCAGAACAGAGATTAGATCAGGAGTTCCGCCGCCAGAACCCTCCGTAGCCACCAAAAACCAATCTAGACCCGTTCCGGCACCCTGCCGGAGGGGGCAATCCTTCTCCGGTGGCCATCTTCATCATCCCGGTGCTATCCATGACGAGGAGGGAGTAGTTCTCCCTCGGGGCTGAGGGTATGTACCAGTAGCTATGTGTTTGATCTCTCTCTCTCTCTCTCTCTCTCTCGTGTTCTTGAGATGATACGATCTTGATGTATCGCGAGCTTTGCTATTATATTTGGATCCTATGATGTTTTCTTCCCCCTTTACTCTCTTGTAATGAATTGAGTTTCCCCTTTGAAGTTATCTTACCGGATTGAGTATTTAAAGATTTGAGAACACTTGATGTATGTCTTGCCGTGCGTATCTGTGGTGACAATGGGATACCACGTGATTCACTTGATGTATGTTTTGGTGATCAACTTGCGGGTTCCGCCCATGGACCTATGCATAGGGGTTGGCACACGTTTTCGTCGTGATTCTCCGGTAGAACTTTGGGGCACTCTTTGAGGTCCTTTGTGTTGGTTGAATAGATGAATCTGAGATTGTGTGATGCATATCGTATAATCATACCCACGGATACTTGAGGTGACATTGGAGTATCTAGGTGACATTAGGGTTTTGATTGATTTGTGTCTTAAGGTGTTATTCTAGTACGAAATCTAGGGCTGTTTGTGACACTTATAGGAATAGCCCAACAGATTGATTGGAAAGAATAACTTTGAGGTGGTTTCGTACCCTACCATAATCTCTTCGTTCGTTCTCCGCTATTAGTGACTTTGGAGTGACTCTTTGTTGCATGTTGAGGGATAGTTATGTGATCCAATTATGTTAGTATTGTTGAGAGGACTTGCACTAGCGAAAGTATGAACCCTAGGCCTTATTTCCTAGCATTGCAATACCGTTTACGCTCACTTTTATCATTAGTTACCTTGCTGTTTTTATATTTTCAGATTACAAAAACCTTTATCTACTGTCCATATACCACTTGTATCACCATCTCTTCGCCGAACTAGTGCACCTATACAATTTACCATTGTATTGGGTGTGTTGGGGACACAAGAGACTCTTTGTTATTTGGTTGCAGGGTTCCTTGAGAGAGACCATCTTCATCCTACGCCTCCTACGGATTGATAAACCTTAGGTCATCCACTTGAGGGAAATTTGCTACTGTCCTACAAACCTCTGCACTTGGAGGCCCAACAACGTCTACAAGAAGAAGGTTGTGTAGTAGACATCAAGCTCTTTTCTGGCGCCGTTGCCGGGGAGGTGAGTGCTTGAAGGTATATCTTTAGATCTTGCAATCGAGTCTTTTAGTTTCTTGTTTTATCACTAATTTAGTTTATAAAAGAAAACTGTAAAAAAATGGAATTGAGTTTGTTTCATATGCTTCACCTTTTTAATATCTTTCGTGAGTATGATGGAAAGGATAATTGTGCTCAAGTGCTAGAAGAAGAAATCTATAAAATGTTTGGGACTAAATATTTGAATGATGAGCATGATTGCAATGTTGTTAGTATGAATTCCTTGAATATCCATGATGCTAACGATATGCAAAGCCACAAGCATGGGGAAGCTATGTTTGATGAAGATGATATTTTTTGTCCCCAAGCTTTGATGAGCAAATCTATTATGATGAAAGCAGGCCCCCTATCTATGATGATTATTGTGATGACACGTATGCTTTAAAGAACAATGATAACCATGAAACTTGTCATCTTGATCTTAATTTTCAATCACATGATAGTTATTTTGTTGAGTTTGCTCCCACTATTATTCATGAGAAGAATTTTGCTTGTGTGGAGAGTAGTAAATTTTCTATGCTTGTAGATCATGAAAAGAATGCTTTAGGTGCTGGTTATATTGTTTAATTCATTCATGATGTTACTGAAAATTATTATGAGGGAGGAATATATGCTTGTAGGAATTGCAATAATATCAAGTTTCCTCTCTATGTGCTTAAAGTTTTAAAACTATGCTTGTTTTGCCCTCCTATGCTAGTTGATTATTGTTCCCACAAGTTGTTTGCTCACAAAATCCCTATGCATAGGAAGTATTTTATACTTAAATGTGCTAGTCATATTCTTCATGATGCTCTCTTTATGTTTCAATTCTTATCCTTTATGTGAGCATCATTGAAATCATCATGCCTAGCTTGGGGCATTAAACGATAGCGCTTATTGGGAGGCAACCCAATTTTATATTTGTTCCTTGATTCTTGTTACTTTTTAGTAATAAATAATTTATCTAGCCTCTGTTTAGATGTGGTTTTATGCTTTTAATTAGTGTTTGTGCCAAGTAGAACCTTTGGGAAGACTTTGGGAAAGTCTTGTTGATCATGCTGTCAAAAACAGCAACTTTAGCGCTCACGAGAATTGCTGCCATTTTTATTTGGAGAGTGCTATTTAGTTAATTCTTTTTTCAGATGATTAATATATAAATTACTCAGGTCCAGAAATTTATTTGAGAATTTTATGAGTTCGATAAGTATACATTTGATCCAGATTACTAAAGACTGTCTGTTTTTGACAGATTCTCTTTTTCATGTGTTGTTTACTTATTTTGATGAATCTATGGCTAGTAAAATAGTTTATAAACCATAGAGAAGTTGGAATACAGTAGATTTAACACCAATATAAATAAAGAATGAGTTCATTACAGTACCTTGAAGTGGTCTTTTGTTTTCTTTCGCTAACGGAGCTCACGAGTTTTCTACTTTAAGTTTTGTGTTGTGAAGTTTTCAAGTTTTGGGTAAAGATTTGATGGATTATGGAACAAGGAGTGGCAAGAGCCTAAGCTTGGGGATGATCATGTCACCCCCAAGATAATCTAAGGACACCTAAAAGCCAAAGCTTGGGGATGCCCCGGAAGGCATCCCCTCTTTCGTCTTCGTTCATCGGTAACTTTACTTGGAGCTATATTTTTATTTACCACATGATATGTGTTTTGCTTGGAGCGCCAATTTATTTTGTTAGGATTTGCTTGCTGTTATTTAGAACAATGTTTTGCATCTTTTATTTCAATAAAAGTGGCATTGATAGCCTTTACTATGCCTATGTTACAAGTATACATGTTGCTGTTTGAAAACAGAAAGTTTACCGCTGTTGCAATAATTCCCTAGAAAAGTCAGAATGTGATAAAATGTTGAAAACTTTTGAATATTAAGCTCTGATAAATTTACTACAGTGGGAATTTTCTTTCATAATTTTTGGATCTAGGGAAGTATGGATGTTGCTGCATTCTTTACAGACTATCCTGTTTAGGCAGATTGCTGTTATGTTTGCATTGTTTGCATATGTTTGCTTATTTAATGATTCTATTTGAGGATAGGACTATTAAACATGCAGATGCATTTAGTATGCAATTTTGAATAATAATTTTAGTTATTTGCTACAGTAGAGTATGATAAGGTTTTTGCAATGGTTTACACTAACTTATCTCACGGGTCCTCGTTGAGTTTTGTGTGGATAAAGTTTTTGAGATTTAGGGAGACCGTGATATGAGAGGAATTAAGGAGACACAAAAGCTCAATCTTGGGGATTCCCAAGGCACCCCAAGATAATATTTCAAGAAGTCTCAAGCATCTAACCTTGGGGATGCCCCGGTTTGCATCCCACCTTTCTTCTTCAACAATTATCGGTTAGTTTCGGTTGATCCTCAGTTTTTGCTTCTTCGCATGATGTTTACTATTCTTAGATGTCATTTTATTTTTTATTTGCTTGCTGTTTGAATAAAGTACCAAGATCTGAAATTATTAAATGTTAGAGAGTCTTCACATAGTTGCATAATTATTCAACTACTCATTGATCTTCACTTATATCCCTCGGAGTAGTTTGTCATTTGCTCTAGTGCTTCACTTATATCTTTTAGAGCATGGTGGTAGTTTTATTTTGAAGAAATAGATGAACTCTCATGCTTCACTTATATTATTTTGAGAGTCTTAAATAGCATGGTAATTTTCTTAAAATCCTAATATGCTAGGTATTCAAGAATAATAAAATTCTCTTATGAGTGTGTTGAATACTAAGAGAAGTTTGATACTTGATGATTGTTTTGAGATATGAGGATGGTAATATTAGAGTCATGCTAGTTGAGTAGTTGTGAATTTGAGAAATACGTGTGTTGAAGTTTGTGATTCCCGTAGCATGCACGTATGGTGAACCGTTATGTGATGAAGTCGGAGCATGATTTATTTATTGATTGCCTTCCTTATGAGTGGCAGTCGGGGACGAGCGATGGTCTTTTCCTACCAATCTATTCCCCTAGGAGCATGCACGTAGTACTTTGTTTCGATAACTAATAGATTTTTGCAATAAGTATGTGAGTTCTTTATGACTAATGTTGAGTCCATGGATTATACGCACTCTCACCCTTCCACCATTGCTAACCTCTCTAGTACCGCGCAACTTTCACCGGTACCATACACCCACCATATACCTTCCTTAAAACAGCCACCATACCTACCTATTATGGTATTTCCATAGCCATTCCGAGATATATTGCCATGCAACTTTCCACTGTTCCATTTATTATGACACGCTTCATCATTGTCATATTGCTTTGCATGATCATGTAGTTGACATCGTATTTGTGGCAAGGCCACCATTCATAATTCTTTCATACATGTCACTCATGCATCATTGCACATCCCGGTACACCGCCGGAGGCATTCATATAGAGTTATATTTTGTTCTAAGTATCGAGTTGTAATTCTTGAGTTGTAAGAAAAATAAAAGTGTGATGATCATCATTATTAGAGCATTGTCCGAGTGAGGAAAGGATGATGGAGACTATGATTCCCCCACAAGTCGGGATGAGACTCCGGACGAAAAATAAATAAAAGAGGCCAAAGAAGCCCAAATAAAAAAGAAAGAAAAGAGGCCATAAAAAAGAGAAAAGGCCCAAATAAAAAAATTTAAAAAAATGAGAGAAAAAGAGAGAAGGGACAATGCTACTATCCTTTTACCACACTTGTGCTTCAAAGTAGCACCATGATCCTCATGATAGAGAGTCTCTCATTCTGTCACTTTCATATACTAGTGGGAATTTTACATTATAGAACTTGGCTTGTATATTCCAATGACGGGCTTCCTCAAAATGCCCTAGGTCTTCGTGAGCAAGCAAGTTGGATGCACACCCACTTAGTTTCTTTTGATGAGCTTTCATATACTTATAGCTCTAGTGCATCCGTTGCATGGCAATCCCTACTCACTCACATTGATATGTATTGATGGGCATCTCCATAGCCCGTTGATACGCCTAGTTGATGTGAGGCTATCTTCCCCTTTTTTGTCTTCTCCACAACCACCACTCTATTCCACCTATAGTGCTATATCCATGGCTCACGCTCATGTATTGCGTGAAAATTGAAAAAGTTTGAGAACATTGAAAGTATGAAACAATTGCTTGGCTTGTCATCGGGGCTGTACATGATTTAAATATTTTGTGTGGTGAAGATGGAGCATAGCCAGACTATATGATTTTGTAGGGATAGCTTTCTTTGGCCATGTTATTTTGAGAAGACATGATTGCTTTGTTAGTATACTTGAAGTATTATCATTTTTATGTCAATATGAACTTTTGTCTTGAATCTTTCGGATCTGAATATTCATATCACAAGTAGGAAGAATTACATTGAAATTATGCCAACTAGCATTCCACATCAAAAATTATCTTTTTTATCATTTACCTACTCGAGGACGAGCAGGAATTAAGCTTGGGGATGCTTGATACGTCTCCAACGTATCTATAATTTTTGATTGCTCCATGCTATATTATCTACTGTTTTGGGCAATATTGGGCTTTATTATCCACTTTTATCTTACTTTTGGGACTAACCTATTAACTGGAGGCCCAGCCCAGATTTGCTGTTTTATGCCTATTTTAGTGTTTCGAAGAAAAGGAATATCAAACAGAGTCAAAACAGAACGAAGTCAACTAGAGAAGTTATTTTTGGAAGGAAACCTACCAGATAGACTTGGACCCTACGTCAGAAGATGAAGGAGGTGCTCACGAGGGTAGGGGGCGCCCCCCCCTGGGTCATGCCCCCTTGCCTCGTGGCCCCCCTTCGGTCCCCTGACGTACTTCTTCCGCCTATATATCTCCATATACCCTAAAAACATCATGGGACACAATAGATTGGGAGTTCCACCGCCAGAAGCCTCCGTAGCCACCGAAAGCCAATCTAGACCCGTTCCGGCACCCTGCTGGAGGGGGCAATCCCTCTCCGGTGTCCATCTTCATCATCCCGGTGCTCTCCATGACGAGGAGGGTGTAGTTCTCCCTCGGGGCTGAGGGTATGTACCAGTAGCTATGTGTTTGATCTCTCTCTCTCTCGTGTTCTTGAGGTGATACGATCTTGATGTATCACGAGCTTTGCTATTATAGTTGGATCCTATGATGTTTCTTCCCCCCTCTACTTTCTTGTAATGAATTGAGTTTCCCCTTTGAAGTAATCTTATCGGATTGAGTCTTTAAAGATTTGAGAACACTTGATGTATGTCTTGCCGTGCGTATCTGTGGTGACAATGGGATACCACGTGATTCACTTGATGTATGTTTTGGTGATCAACTTGCGGGTTCTGCCCATGAACCTATGCATAAGGGTTGGCACACGTTTTCGTCGTGATTCTCCGGTAGAACTTTGGGGCACTCTTTGAGGTCCTTTGTGTTGGTTGAATAGATGAATCTGAGATTGTGTGATGCATATCGTATAATCATACCCACGGATACTTGAGGTGACATTGGAGTATCTAGGTGACATTAGGGTTTTGATTGATTTGTGTCTTAAGGTGTTATTCTAGTACGAACTCTAGGGCTGTTTGTGACACTTATAGGAATAGCCCAATGGATTGATTGGAAAGAATAACTTTGAGGTGGTTTCGTACCCTACCATAATCTCTTCGTTCGTTCTCCGCTATTAGTGACTTTGGAGTGACTCTTTGTTGCATGTTGAGGGATAGTTATGTGATCCAATTATGTTAATATTGTTGAGAGGACTTGCACTAGAGAAAGTATGAACCCTAGGCCTTATTTCCTAGCATTGCAATACCGTTTACGCTCACTTTTATCATTAGTTACCTTGCTGTTTTTATATTTTCAGATTACAAAAACCTTTATGTACTGTCCATATACCACTTGTATCACCATCTCTTCGCCGAACTAGTGCACCTATACAATTTACCATTGTATTGGGTGTGTTGGGGACACAAGAGACTCTTTGTTATTTGGTTGCAAGGTTGCTTGAGAGAGACCATCTTCATCCTACGCCTCCTACGTATTGATAAACCTTAGGTCATCCACTTGAGGGAAATTTGCTACTATCCTACAAACCTCTGCACTTGGAGGCCCAACAACGTCTACAAGAAGAAGGTTGTGTAGTAGACATCACTTCTCAGGATTAACAGCAATGCCCTTGGCTGAGATGATATGGACAAGGTAGAGAACCTCATCGAGCCAAAACTCACACTTTGAGAACTTCGCATAGAATTGATGTTCTCTGAGTTTGTCCAGCACCAATCTCAAATGCTTGGCATGATCCTCCTTGTTCTTGGAAAAGACCAAAATATCATCGAGATACACCAAGACGAAATCATTTGTGTAAGGGTTGAAGATGAAGTTCATCATGGGAGAGAACGTTGGAGGAGCATTGACAAGGCCAAAAGACATGATAGTGTATTCATAAGAACCATAGCTTGTTCTGAATGCTGTCTTGGGGATATCTTGTTCACGAATGCGAATCTGATGATAACTCATACGGAGGTCAAGCTTGGAGAAAACTTGAGCACCTTTAAGTTGCTCGAAAAGCTCATTGATGTTGGGAAGTGGTTACTTGTTCTTTATGGTCTTCTTGTTCAATGGACGGTAGTCGACGCAGAGTCGTTCCGTTCCATCCTTCTTCTTGATAAAAAGAACACCACAACCCCATGGATAAGATCTCGGTCGGATCAGACCCATACGCTCTTGTTCATCGAGTTGTTTCTTCAATTCCTTCAACTCTTCTGGTCCAAGCTTGTAAGGACATTTGCAAACAGGTTCCGTGCCAGGCTCAAGATTGATGACGAATTCAACTGGCCGGTGAGGAGGCATTCCTGGAAGCTCTTCTGGAAAGACGTCTTGATATTCACAAACGACTGGAATCTGAGAGATGGCATTCAACTCGCCCTTCTCATTGAGAGAAAACATCCGAATGGTATCATCACGAGTGGCATAGATGATCACATCCTCAGAAGAGTGTGTCAATTGAATCTTCCTGGCAGCACAATCAAGCTGAGCCTTGTGCTTAGAAAGCCAGTCCATGCCGAGAATTAGATCAATATCTGAGTTACCCAGAACAATTGGAGAAGACAGAAACTTATAGTCGCCCATCTTGATAGACACATCCGGAACCATGTAGCTTGCGTACAAGCATTTACCCGGTGAGACAACTGCTAACGGACTAGGCAAATCTTGGAAAGCCAACTCATGCTTTGATGCAAATGGTCTTGAGATAAAACTAAGCGATGCACCACTGTCAAAAAGAACTTTTGCAGGAATATCATTAATAGGAAGATTACCCATGATCACTTCTGAAGAGTCCTCTGCCTGAGCTACGTTCATCATGTTGACCTTTGCAAACTTGGGATTATGCTTGACCACTGCATTGCTGGCAGATCTCACAGGAGGAGGAGGCGGAAGGCGCCTTTGGTTGAAGCATTTGTTTGCATAGTGCCCTTTCTGCTGTCACTTGTTGCAAGTAACCTCTGAGAGCGGATAGTGATAAGGAGCACTTGACCTTGGAGCATGAGACGGAGCTTTGTTCTGATAGCCTGGGTTGGGTGGGTGGGAAGATCCATTGCCACCTTTACTCTTCTGCTGGTAAGGCTGGCGGAACGGAGGAGGAGGAGGCAACCAAAACTTCTGTTGCTTAGCTACCACTAGAGATGAAGAAGACGATTGAGGTGCGTCCCTGACTTTCTTCTTAGAAGCATCACACTTGAGCTGAGCAGCTTCTTGCTTTAGAGCCATGTTGTAGAATTCATCATACTTGGTCGGCTCAAAAAGCACGAGAGCTAATTGCAGTTCTTCTCTGAGGCCACCTGTGAATTGATAAATCATGCTCTTCTCATCAGGGACGTCTTGTTTAGCGAAGCGAGCAAGCCTCTGGAACAGGATGTTGTATTGGTAAACAGACAAGCTACCTTGCTTGAGATTGCGGAACTCCTCATGCTTACTCTCAACAACACTTTGTGGAATGTGGTGAGCTTTGAAGTCTCGACGGAAATCATCCCAGGTAATCACATGACCTCCTCTGGAATCTTTGTATTGTTGATACCACTTAGCAGCTTGGTCTTTGAGTTGGAACGAAGCAAACTTGACAAAGTCCTCATGCCTGACATTGCTACACTCAAAATGTATGCAGATATCCGCGAGCCAGTCGTCGGCGTCTGTGGCCTCGACACAGTTACTGAAGGACTTCGGCTGGTTTGCGAGGAACTGATTCAGAGTAGCGAACTGAGGTTGGTTGTTGCCTTGGCCTTGATTTCCTTGGTTGCGCTCTTGCAAGAGTTACAAAAGCATCTGAGTGTTGGCGTTGGTGGCGGCCATGACAGCTTGCCATGCCTCCGGAGGTGGAGGTGGTTGTAACACCCCGGATATGATTTATCCATTATGTATTCCAACTCTTGCCGTTTCCGGCATTAAGTTATTTTATTTTCTCGGGTTCGGGTTTTTGTCTCCGTGTGTTGTTGTTGTTGTTGTTTTTGTTGTCATGCATCTCATATCATGTCATCATGTGCATTGAATTTGCATACGTGTTCATCTCATGCATCCGAGCATTTTCCCCGTTGTCCGTTTTGCATTCCGGCGCTCCGTTCTCCTCCGATGGTCATTTCTACCTTTCTTTCATGTGTGGGGATTAAACATTTCCGGATTGGACTGAGAATTGCCAAGCGGCCTTGGTTTACTACCAGTAGACCGCCTGTCAAGTTTCGTACCATTTGGACTTCGTTTGATGCTCCAACGGTTAACCGAGAGACCGAGAAGGCCTCGTGTGTGTTGCAGACCAACACCCCTTCATTTTGTCCCAAAACCCACCAAAACCCTCTCCATCATCTAGAGCGTTTGATCACGATCGCGTGGGCGAAAACCGCACCTCATTTGGACTCTCCTAGCTCCCTCTATGCCTATATATACACCCCCTCCGAAATTCACGGTTCCACTCTCCCCCTAACCCTAGATCCATCCTCCACCGCCGCCGGACACGTCCGACCCCACCGGACAACTCGCCGCCGCCTAACGGGACGCGCCACGTGGCCGCCGGCCGCCTCCCACCGCCGCGGGCCCGCAGGCCCATCCGCGGCCCTCCTCCGCGCGCCACCGGGCCGCGCCTCCCGCGCCTCGCCCCGCCGCCTGGAACCCCGCCGCCACCGCGCCTTCGCCACTCGGCCTCACCGCCGGGGAGCTCCACCGCGGCGGTTCCTCTCCATCGCCGCACCGTCCCGAGCCGCGGCCACCTCCGCCGTCCTCCTCCCGCGCCACTCCGGCGACTCCACCGACCGGATCCGGCCGGCCACCTCTCCGGCCACCACTCCTCCATCTCCGGCCGCCCCTGCTTCGACTCCGGCGAACGACAACTCCGGCCAACCTCGGTTCTCGCGCCGCTACAGTAAACATGCCCGGATCCAGATCTGAGGAAACCCTAGGGTTGACTTTGATCCCGTTTTCAGTATTTTTTAGCATATTTCATCATGTCGTATCTTCGCATCCGTAACTCCGTTTTGGGCATATAGCATATCAAAATGTTCGTCTCAGAGGGCACATCATTTCATCTCATTGCATCATTTTCATTTGAGTTCATATTGATGCCCGAAATGCTATGGAAGAATGCTATTTGAGATAATTGTCAAATCTGCTGCTCCAATTAGATATCTGTCATTTTTGCCATGATTATTGTGTGCATGTTATGCCCATGAGCTCTTCATGAGTTTTGTTATATGTTTTGCCATTTATCCAGAGGTGCAACCCATGTATTTTTGTGATGTGTGTGGTGACTAGCACACGCTTGCAAAGTGGTGCATTTGTTAATGCTGATTTTAGGGACTTAGCATTTCCACTAAGTCATTGATCTGTTTATTTTAATATGCCATATGTTCTTGTTGTTTTCCTAGTGATCCGTGCCTCTTTTGAGGATGATCAGTAAGGATGTTTTTTTAATGTTGTAGTGCTCTATCCATCCATGTCTTTGTTTGCAATTATGAAGCACCCTAGCTTGAGTCAATCGAGCTCTACTTTTGTCATTTCGTGAATCTGGGCAGATTGTCTAGTTGTTAGCGATTTTGCCGAGGATGTTGTAGTTGATCCATACATGCCATGTTATTGTTCTTGCCATGAATAGCTTGTATAATGTGTATTATTGATGGGTGTATGCTTAGATTGTCATGACATGCTCTGTAGTGAGTGCATCGAGCTCGTAAACATGCCTACTTGATATCTGATTTTTGCATGCTCCAGTTTTCACTAAGTCTGAGAACTGATTATGTTTTTACCATGTTCACATGCTTGCAAATGTATTTTCTGATCCCTTTTGGCTCAAGGTCACTAAGGGACTTTTGTTAAGCTCTTTGAGTAGCTGCATGCCATGCTTTACTTTGCCATGTTCAGGCCCTGTAGCATATAGGTTTCATGCTTCGAAATGTGCTACCTGATCTGAAATTATAGACAAGTGTTAATTTCACTAATTCTGAAATCTGTTTGCCAAATGCATTTTTGCCATGCTTGTTTGAACCTGATATTGGATGAATTGGCCGTAGCTCAGTGTTCCTCTTTTGTTAAGCATCATGAATGGATTCCTTCCATGTATTTTGTTGCCATGTCTGAGTGCTGTAGCATGTTCATCTTGTTGCATTTAGATGGCTACTTGCTGTATATTGCAGACCGGTGCCATATTTGAATTGCTTGCCATTTCCAAACCGTGACTCCGATTCCGGCGTTCTTTATATCGTTTTCAAGCGTTTTCATCTCACCTTTACAGTGGCACACTTGGATTTCCAAGTTGAGGCCAGGTTGTAACACCCTCAATGCGACTATAGCTCCCACGTGTCGAGGCACGACTTAGAGACATAATCGCATTGAAGGCATATGTCGCAAGTTAGGCAATCTTCACAACATCCCATGTAATATGAATAATAAAGGGGAGAACATAGTTGGCTTACACTCACCACGTTAATCAAGTACATAAATAACATTACATCATCCAAAACACTCATGGCCCGACTACGGCGCCAAAATAGAAGAAAAACCCAACATGCGACAACGGTCCCAATCACCCCCAACTGGGCACCAGTACTGATCATCGGGAAAGGAAACGTAGTAATGCTGAGAGTCCTCATCGAACTCCCACTTGAGCTCATACTCGTCACCTGGAGCGGAATCACCTGGAGCTGCATCTGGAGTTATAGTATCTGTGAGCCACAGGGACTCAGCAATCTCGCACCCTCGCGATCAAGACTATTTAAGCTTATAGGAAGGATAGGCAAATATATGTGGAGCTGCAGTAAGCGACTAGCATATATGGTGGCTAACTTATACGCAAAGAGAGCGAGAAGAGGAGGCAAAGCGCGAGCGAGAATCTAGAAGGCAACCTGCGCAAACATAACTCCAACACCGTGTCCACTTCCCGGACTCCGCCGAGAAGGGGCCATCACGGTAAAACACTCAGTTGATTCATTTTAATTGATTAAGGTTCAAGTTATCTACAACCGGACATTAACAAATTCCCATCTGCCCATAACCGCGGGCACGGCTTTCGAAAGTTCAATCCCTGCAGCGGAGTCCCAACTTAGCCCATGACAAGCTCTCATGGTCAACGAAGGAATAAACCTCCTCCCAAGACATTCTGATCAGACTCGGTATCTCGGTAACTCAAGACACTTCGACAGGTTAAAACAAGACCAGCAACACCGCCCGAATGTGCCGACAAATCCCGATAGGAGCTGCACATATCTCTTTCTTAGGGCACACTCAGATGAGACATCCTACGAGTAAAACCAACCCTCAAGTTGCCCCGAGGTGGCCTCGCAGTCTACTCGGTCGGACCAACACTCAGAGGAGCACTGGCCCGGGGGGGGGGGTTAAAATAAGATGACCCTTGGGCTCCGATAACCCAAGGGAAAAAGAGGCTAGGTGGAGAATGGTAAAACCAAGGTTGGGCATTGCTGGAAAAGCTTTAATCAAGGCGAACTATCAAGGGGTTCCCATTATAACCCAACCGCGTAAGGAACGCAAAATCCGGGAACATAACACCGATATGACGGAAACTAGGGCGGCAAGAGTGGAACAAAACACTAGGCGAGAGGCCGAGCCTTCCACCCTTTACCGAGTATATAGATGCATTAAGATAACATAGCAATATAATGATATCCCAACAAGTAAATAAATGTTCCAACAAGGAACGGCTCCAATCTTCACCTGCAACTAGCAACGCTATAAGAGGGGCTGAGCAAAGCGGTAACATAGCCAATCAACGGTTTGCTAGGACATGGTGGGTTAGAGGTTTGACATGGCAATTGGGAGGTTGACAAGCAAAAGGTAGGCATCGTAGCATTGGCATAGCAAGAGCGAGCAAACTAGCATAGCAAAGATAGTAGTGATTTCGATGGTATGATCATCTTGCCTGCAAAGCTGTCAGAGTTGATTGGATCCTCACAAGCAAACTCAACGGGCTCCTCGGTAGCGAACTCGTCTCCCGGATCTACCCAAACAAGACAAACAAGCAACAAGGATACAATCAACCACGTGCAAGACCAAGCAATAAGATGAAATGATGATATGCTATGCGGGATGCGATACGGGATGCAAAATGCAAGATATGACAGGAAATGCATGAACCTGGCCTCAACTTGGAATTCCAAGGGTGCCACTGGAAAGATGAGATGAAATCGCTTGAAAACGATATAAAGAACGCCAGAATCGGAGTTACGGTTTGGAAATGGCAAGCGTTTTAAGAATGACACCGGTTTGTGATTTACAGCAAGTAGGCATCTAAATGCAATGAAATGAACATGCTAAAGCCACCAAACATGACAACAAAATACATGGCCGGGATGCAAACAAGATGCTTAACAAAAGACTAGCACTGAGCCACGGCCAATTCATCCATTAAGGGGTTCAAACAAGCATGGCAAAAACGCAAATGCAAAACCGATTTCAGACTTAGTGAAATTAACACTTGTCTGAGATTTTCAGATCACGAAGCCCTCTTCGGAGCAGCAAAACATGATGATACATGACCTGATTAAGACAAGTAAGAACATGGCATGGAGCTACTCAACAAGCTTAACAAAAGTCCCTAAGTGACCTGGGGTCAAAAGGGATCACAAAATATACTAACGGGCACACGCACATAGCTAAAACACAATCAGTTTTCAGACTTGGTGAAAACTGAGACATGCTGAAATATAACTCACAAAGGCATGTAAACGAGCTCGATGCACTCACTACGGTGCAAGTCATGGCAAGACAATCATACATCCATTAAGAAGGCACAAAATACAAGCTAGACATGGCAAGAATAATGGTATAGCATGCACGGATCAACTACAATAGCATCGGCAAAATCGCAAACGAGTTGACGATCTGCCCAGATTCACCACGAAGCAAAAGTAGAGCTCGATTGACTCAAGCTAGGGTGCTCCATAATTTCAAGTAAAGACATGGATGGATATAGCATAACATGATTAACAAAACTCCTTTACTGATCATCCTCAAAAGAGGCACGGATCACTAGGAAACAAGCTGAACATATGGCATCATGAACTAAATAATCCCAGACTTAGTGAAAACTACTAAGTCCCTGAAAACAGATTTACCGGGTGCCTCACTTTGCAAGCTTGCACAAGTCACCACACACATCCTAAAAATGCATGGGTTGCACCTCTGGAAAGAAGACAAAATCCTTAACAAAACATATGAAGGACTCACAGGCATAGCATGCACACAATAATCATGGCAAAAATGACAAAAGTCTAGGATGAACTAGCAGATCTGACAATTAACTCACGAAGCCCTCTTCTAACAGCATTTCGGGCATCAAGATGAGCTCAAATGAAAATGATGCAATGGAATGAAATGATGTACTCGTCGAGATGAACATTTTGATATACTATATGTCCAAATCGGAGCTACGTATGCGGAGATATCACTGGTCAAAGTATGCACAAAAATTAGGGTTCGGGGAGGCAAAAGTCAACCATGAGGAGTAGATCTCAGATCTGGCACTGTTCACCGGCACGGATTCCAAGGCTCGCCGGAGCTCGAGGTGGGACGCGGCGGCCGGAGTGGTGGGGAAGGCGGCGCCGGCGACGAGGTGGCGAGGGGCGGCGGCCGGCGACGAGGCGGCCCGGGGCGGCGCTTGCCCCGGCCGGAAATGGCGAGGCGGCGGCGGTCTTCGCGGGCGGCGGCGGTGGAGCACGACGGCGCGGGCGGCGGAGGACGGCGGCGCTGGCAGCGGGGAACGGCGGCGCGGGCGGCGGATCGCGCGGGCTCTCGGGGGCCAGATCTGGGCCTCGGGCCCAGCGGCGGCGGCGAGGTGGCTCTGCCACGTGGCGAGCGGCGGTTCGCTGGGGCGGCGGCGGCGGACGTGTCCGGCTAGGCTCCGGACATGTCCAGCGGCTGGAGATCTGTTTTTTTTGCTAGGGTTGGACGGGGAGAGATCCGAGATTTGGAAAGGGGGGCTATTTATAGGCATAAGTGGAGCTAGGAGAGTCCAAATGAGGTGCGGTTTTCGGCCACGCGATCGTGATTTAACGCTCTAGGACATGGAGCAGAGTTTGGTGGGTTTTGGGCCAAATTGGAGGGGTGTTGGGCTGCAACACACACGAGGCCTTTTCGGTCCCTCGGTTAACCGTTGGAGTATCAAACGAAGTCCAAATGATACGAAACTTGACAGGCGGTCTACCGGTAGTAAACCAAGGCCGCTTGGCAAGTCTTGGTCCAATCCCGAAATGTTTAATCCCCACACATGAAAGAAACCTAGAAATGACCATCGGAGGAGAACGAAGCGCCGGAATGCAAAACGGACAATGGGGAAAAAGCTCGGATGCATGAGATGAACACGTATGCAAATGCAATGCACATGATGACATGATAAGAGATGCATGACAACGAAAACAACACACGGAGGCAAAGACCCGAACCCGAGAAATAAATATAACTTAACGCCGGAAACGGCAAGAGTTGGAGTACAGATTGGGAAAGTTACATCCGGGGTGTTACACAGGTTCATTCATCTCTTGTCAAATCTTGCATATGCATCCCGCATCGCATCCCGCATAGCATACCATGTTTGCACCATGTTGTTTGAGTTGTGCACGTGGTTGATTGCGTTCCTTTTGCTTGTTTGTCTTGTTTGGGTAGATCCGGGAGACGAGTTCGCTAACGAGGAGCCCGTTGAGTTTGCTTTCAAGGATCCAGTCAACTCTGACAACGTTGCAGGCAAGATGATCATACCCTCGAAATCACTTCTATCTTTGCTTTGCTAGATGCTCGCTCTTTTGCTATGCCTATGCTACGATGCCTACCACTTTATTATCATGCCTCCCAAATTTCCATGTCAAACCTCTAACCCACCATGTCCTAGCAAACCGTTGATTGGCTATGTTACCGCTTTGCTCAGCCCCTCTTATAGCGTTGCTAGTTGCAGGTGAAGATTGGAGACCGTTCCTTGTTGGAACATTATTTACTTGTTGGGATATCACTATATTATCTTATTATCTTAATGCATATATATACTTGGTAAAGGGTGGAAGGCTCGGCCTCTCGCCTAGTGTTTTGTTCCACTCTTGCCGCCCTAGTTTCCGTCATATCGGTGTTATGTTTCCGGATTTTGTGTTCCTTACGCGGTTGGGTGATAATGGGAACCCCTTGATAGTTCGCCTTGATTAAAGCTTTTCCAGCAATGCCCAACCTTGGTTTTACCATTTGCCACCTAGCCTCTTTTTCCCTTGGGTTTCTGGAGCCCGAGGGTCATCTTATTTAAACCCCCCCGGGCCAGTGCTCCTCTGAGTGTTGGTCCACCTGTCAGCTGCCGGTGGCCACCAGGGGCAACTCTGGGCTGGCCTACCCGTACCTAAGACAATCTGAGTGTGCCCTGAGAACGAGATATGTGCAGCTCCTATCAGGATTTGTCGGCACATTCGGGCGGCGTTGCTGGACTGGTTTTAACTTGTCGAAATGTCTTGTAACCGGGATGCCGAGCCTGATCGGAATGTCTCGGGAGAAGGTCTATTCCTTCGTTGACCGTGAGAGCTTGTCATGGGCTAAGTTGGGACTCCCCTGCAGGGATTGAACTTTCGAAAGCCGTGCCCGCGGTTATGGGCAGATGGGAATTTGTTAATGTTCGGTTGTAGATAACTTAAACCTTAATTTATTTAAAAAGAATCAACTGTGTGAGTTACCGTGATGGTCTCTTCTCGGCGGAGTCCGGGAAGTGAACATGGTGTTGGAGTAATGCTTGCCGCAGGTTGCTCTCTAGTTATTCGTTCGTGCTTTGCTATCTCTTCTCGCTCTCTTTTGCGAATAGGTTAGCCACCATACATGCTAGTCACTTGCTGCAGCTCCACATATTTACCTTGCCTTTCCCATAAGCTTAAATAGTCTTGATCGCGAGGGTGCAAGATTGCTGAGTCCCTGTGGCTCACAGTTTACTTCCAAACCAGAAGCAGGGCCAGACGACTCCGTTCCAGATGACGCGTTAGAGCTTAAGGGGAGTTCAACGAGGACTCACGCCGTTACTATGTATCTTTCCCTGATGATCAGTAGTGGTGCCCAGTCGTGGTGATCGGGACCGTGTCGCATGTTGGGTTGGTCTTTTATTTTGGCACCGTAGTCGGGCCATGAGTGATTGGTTGATGTAATGCTATTATGTACTTTGTGTGACGTGGCGAGTGTAAGCCAACTATGTTACTTATCCCCTTATTGTGTATTACATTGGATGTTGTGATGATTGCCTAACTTGCGACATTGCTTTCAATGCGGTTATGCCTCTAAGTCGTGCCTCAACACGTGGGAGATATAGCCGCATCGAGGGCGTTACAAGTTGGTAATCAGAGCCTTCCCGACCTTAGGAGCCCCATTGCTTGATCGTTATTACCGGCCGAGTTGAGTCTAGAAAAAATGTTTTGAGTCATTTAGGAAATATACATCGGAGAGTTTAGGAATTCTTTTTACTTCCCAGTCCCTTCATCGCTCTGGTAAGGCTTCCTGACATAGAGTTTTGACTCTTCTCTCCTCAAATTTCACTAATTTTTTTAGGATCACGCGGGTATCTTGGAATCGTTCCGATAGTTTTGTGACGAGAACATTGTTCTTGGTGCCTCCTGTCTTTAGGGGTTGTGGCAGTGTCCCGGGGAGTTGAGCTCTGAGGTGTTGTCGTCACAATTTTATCGTTGCAGTTTTGGAATACCTGAGTTTAGTACGCCGACATCGAAAATCTCTTTTATGCATTTCGTTGGTGAGATAACCTCGATGCCACCCAGTACTGGGGCGGGAGTTCGGGAGTATTGCCATAACTTGTATAACGGATGCTTTTCGAAGGTTGAGGTAGATGGTTTCCGAAGTTTTCTCGGTTATGTGTTGAAGGATGGATACAGCTGGATGTAAGATTTGCTAGATTTGGGTGAGATATTATGCTTCCCCTGTATCCCCAACACCTGATTGCATAACCGGAAAGGTTCGGGAGTTTCATAGGTGGGAATTCTTGTAGCTCTAGTTCTTCTTCCACGGATATTTGGTTTGAGATTGGGATTTCTTACTGAGTATTCGTTCTTGATCTGTACCTTGTTGATTTATTTCTCTACCTAAATTCTAAGTGGCTTCTCAATTTATGGATATGTGACCATTTCAAGTGGAATGCATTCGTTCTTATGTTCGGATGTGAAGACTATATGTTGCAATTTTCATTCCGTTGGATTCAGCTTCAATATTTGTCTATCAATGTGCTAATGGATGTCAACCTCTTCAGGATGGCTCCTCCAACGCGCACGACTCCGAATCCTGATCCGCCACCACCCCCCTCCTCCGGAGGCATGGCCAGCTGTGATGGCTGCTACTAATGCAAACACGCAGTTGATCATGCAAATTCTTCAAGAGCGCAATCAAGCGAACCAAGGCAACCAAGGCAACAACCAGAATCACTTTGCTACACTCAACCAGTTCCTTGCTAATGGGCCAAATACTTTCAACAATTGTGTTGAGGCAACTGATGCTGACAATTGGCTCGTGGATCTGTGCAAGCATTTCGAGTGCAGTAACGTCAGGCCTGAGGACTTTGTCAAGTTAGCTTCCTTCCAACTCAAAGACCAAGCTGCAGAATGGTTCCAGCAGTACAAGGATTCCAGAGGTGGACGTGTGATTACCTGGGATGAATTCCGTCAAGACTTCAAAGCTCATCATATCCCTCAGAGCATGGTTGAAAGCAAGCGTGAGGAATTCCGCAACCTGAAGCAAGGCTCTTTGTCTGTCTATGACTATAACAAGTTGTTCCAGAAGCTCGCCCACTTTGCTAAGCAGGACGTCCCTAATGAGAAGAGCATGATATACCAGTTCAGGGATGGTCTCAGAGAAGAAATCCAGCTATCTCTTGTTCTCTTTGAGCCCTTGAGGTACGATGAGTTCTACAACATGGCATTGAAGCAAGAGGCTGCTCAACTGAGGTGTGATGCTTCCAAGAAGCGAGTCAGAGATGCTACTCCGTCTTCCTCTACTCAAGTGGCCAAGCAGCAGAAGTATTGGCTTCCTCCTCCTCCGTTCCGTCAGCCGTACCAGAAGAGCAAAGGTGGCAGTGGATCTTCCCACCCACCCAACCCCGGCTTTCAGAACAAGACTTCGTCTCAAGCTCCAAGATTGAGTGCTCCGTACCACCGTCCACTTTCAGAGGTCACGTGCAACAAGTGTCAACAGAAGGGTCACTATGCCAACAAATGCTTCAATCAGAGGCGTCTTCCTCCTCCTCCTGTGAGATCGGCAAGTACAGCTGTGGTCAAGCATAACCCCAAGCACGCCAAGGTCAACTTGATGAATGCAGCTCAGGCAGAGGACTCATCAGATGTCATCATGGGTAACCTTCCTGTTAATGATATTCCAGCTAAAATTCTTTTTGACACTGGTGCATCGCATTGTTTCATGTCAATACCGTTTGCATCTACGCATGGTTTGGCCTTGCAAATTTTGCCTAGACCTTTAGCAGTTGTCTCTCCCGGTAGGCGCATGCATGCTAACTCCATTGCTCCAGATGTTTCTATCACTTTGGGTGACTACAAATTTCTATCTTCTCCTATGGTTCTTGGTGACTCGGATATTGATCTTATTCTTGGAATGGATTGGCTTTCTAAGCACAAGGCGCATCTTGATTGTGCAGCCAGGCAGATTCAATTGACTCATTCGTCTGAGGATGTAATTTTCTTTGCCGCTCGGGATAATACCATCCGTCTGTTTTCTCTCAATGAGAAGGGTGAACTGGATGCCATCTCTCAAATTCCAGTCGTTTGCGAATATCAAGACGTCTTTCCAGAAGAGCTTCCAGGAATGCCTCCGCACCGGCCAGTTGAATTCGTCATCGATCTTGATCCTGGCACGGAACCTGTGTGCAAACGTCCTTACAAGCTCGGACCTGAAGAGTTGAAGGAGCTGAAGAAGCAACTCGATATTCAAGAGAGAATGGGTCTCATCCGGCCTAGTTCTTCTCCGTGGGGCTGTGGTGTTCTTTTTGTGAAGAAGAAGGATGGAACAGACCGACTTTGTGTTGATTACCGTCCATTGAACAAGAAGACTATCAAGAACAAGTACCCACTTCCCAACATCAACGAGCTGTTCGAACAACTCAAAGGTGCCCAAGTATTCTCCAAGCTTGATCTTCGTATGGGTTATCATCAGATTTTTTATCCGTGAGCACGATATTCCCAAGACGGCTTTCAGGACAAGCTATGGTTCACATGAATACACTGTCATGTCTTTTGGCCTCGTCAACGCTCCTCCGACTTTCTCTCGCATGATGAACTTCATCTTCAACCCCTACACCAATGACTTCGTTTTGGTCTATCTCGATGACATTCTAGTCTTTTCGAAGAACAAGGAAGATCATGCCAAGCACTTGCGTTTGGTGCTCGATAAGCTCAGGGAACATCAGTTCTACGCCAAGTTCTCAAAGTGCGAGTTTTGGCTCGATGAGGTTCTTTATCTTGGTCATATCATCTCTGCCAAGGGCATTGCGGTGAATCCTGAGAAGGTGTCTGCAATTGTGAATTGGGAACCACCTCAGTACGGGAAGCAACTCTGTAGCTTCCTCGGTCTCGCAAGCTATTGTAGAAGGTTCGTGGAGAACTTTTCTAAGATCGCGAAGCCTCTCTCAAATCTTCTCCAGAAGCACGTCAAGTACGTTTGGTCTCCGGAATGTGACATTGCTTTCAACACTTTGAAAGAGAAATTGGTCACTGCTCCAGTTCTGACTCCTCCTGATGAATCCAAACCGTTCGAGGTCTTCTGCGATGCCTCTCTTCAAGGTCTTGGTGCAGTTTTGATGCAAGAGAAGAAAGTTGTTGCTTATACCTCTCGCCAGTTGAAGCCCAATGAGATGAACTACCCCACTCATGACCTCGAGTTGGCGGCAGTTGTGCATGCTCTTTTGACTTGGAGACATCTCTTATTGGGAAGAAAAGTGGACATCTTCACTGACCACAAGAGTCTCAAGTACATCTTCACTCAGCCTAATCTCAACCTCAGGCAGACTCGATGGGTCGAAATGATTCAAGAGTATAATCCGAGTATCGAGTATACTCCAGGCAAGGCCAATGTGATTGCTGACGCATTGAGCAGGAAGCTTATTGCAACAGTCTGATTCTCAAGCCTTATCAACCCAAGCTTTGTGAAGCTTTCCACAAACTTAATCTGCAAGTTGTTCCTCAAGGTTTCCTCGCCAACCTTCAAGTCTCTCCTACCTTGGAAGATCAGATTCGCCAAGCTCAACTTCTTGATGCTATGGTGAAGAAGGTGAAGATTGGGATTGCCAAGAGTCAACCCAAGTACAAGTGCTACCGCCTTGATGACAAGGATACTCTCTTCTTCGAGGATCATATTGTCGTGCCCAAAGGTGACCTTCGTAAAGTGATCATGAACGAGGCTCACAATTCTCTCCTCTCCATCCACCCTGGGAGCACGAAGATGTATCAGGACCTTAAGCAGGCTTATTGCTGGACTTGAATGAAGCGCGAGATTGCTTAGTTCGTGAATGAGTGTGATGTCTGTAGAAGAGTGAAGGCAGAACACCAAAGGCCAGCTAGTCTCCTCCAACCTCTTGCCATTCTAGAATGGAAGTTCGACCACATTGAGATGGACTTCGTGACTGGGTTTCCAAAGTCCAAACGTGGCAATGATGCTATATTCGTTGTTATCGACAAACTCACTAAAGTGGCTCACTTTTAGCCTATCAAAGAGTCAATCACGGCAGCTCAATTGGCGGAACTCTATACCTCTCGAATTGCCTCGCTGCACGGTATTCCACAGGTGATCTCTTCAAACCGTGGCAGCATCTTTACATCCAAGTTTTGGGATTCTTTTCAGAAGGCCATAGGCACCAACATCCGCTTCAGCACAGCTTTCCATCCTCAAACTAGCAGTCAAGTCGAGCGTGTCAACCAGATTCTTGAAAATATGCTCAGGGCTTGTGTGATCTCCTTCGGCATGAAGTGGGAGGATTGTCTTCCATATGCTGAATTCTCCTATAACAATAGTTTTCAAGCAAGTTCGGGCAAGGCCCCATTTGAAATTCTGTATGGCAGGAAGTGCCGTACCCCTCTCAACTGGTCTGAAACCGGTGAGCGTCAGCTTTTGGGTAATGACCTAATAACAGAGGCAGAGGAAATGTGCAAAGTCCTTCGAGATAACCTCAAAGCAGCCCAATCCCGCTAGAAGAGCTACTATGATAGTAAGCACCGTGATTTGGCTTTCGAGATTGGAGATCTTGTTTACCTCCGCGTCTCTCCTATGAAAGGTACTCGTCGCTTCGGTATCAAAGGGAAGCTTGCCCCTAGATACGTGGGACCTTTCAAGATCGTCAGCAAGAGAGGCGATCTCGCCTATCAACTCGAGCTTCCTTCAAACTTTGCAAATGTGCATGACGTGTTTCATGTCTCTCAGCTCCGCAAGTGCTTCAAGACTCCTGACCGCACCGTCAACTTCGAAGACATTGACTTCCAAGAAGATCTCTCTTATCGTGAGCACCCCGTTGCTATTCTTGAAGAGACTGAACGCAAGACTCGCAACAAGTCAATCAAATTTCTCAAAGTCAAGTGGTCACACCATTTCGACCGTGAAGCCACATGGGAACGCGAGGATCACCTCCATTCTGAGTACCCGACGTTCTTCCAGTCCTAGATCTCGGGATGAGATCCTTTCGTAGTGGTGGAGTGTTGTAACACCCCGGATATGATTTACCCATTATGTATTCTAACTCTTGCCGTTTCCGGCGTTAAGTTATTTTATTTTCTCGGGTTCGGGTTTTTGTCTCCGTGTGTTGTTGTTGTTGTCATGCATCTCATATCATGTCATCATGTGCATTGCATTTGCATACGTGTTCATCTCATGCATCCGAGCATTTTCCCTGTTGTCCGTTTTGCATTCCGGCGCCCCGTTCTCCTCCGGTGGTCATTTCTACCTTTCTTTCGTGTGTGGGGATTAAACATTTACGGATTGGACCGAGACTTGCCAAGCGGCCTTGGTTTACTACCAGTAGACCGCCTGTCAAGTTTCGTACCATTTGGACTTCGTTTGATGCTCCAACGGTTAACCGAGGGACCGAGAAGGCCTCGTGTGTGTTGCAGCCCAACACCCCTTCATTTTGGCCCAAAACCCACCTAAACCCTCTCATCATCTAGAGCGTTCGATCACGATTGCGTGGGCGAAAACCGCACCTCATTTGGACTCTCCTAGCTCCCTCTATGCCTATATATACACCCCTCCGAAATTCGCGGTTCCACTCTCCCCCTAACCCTAGATCCATCCTCCACCGCCGCTGGACACGTCCGACCCCCACCGGACAACTCGCCACCGCCTACCGGGACGCGCCACGTGGCCACCGGCTGCCTCCCACCGCCGCGGGCCCGCAGGCCCATCCGCGGCCCTCCTCCGCGCGCCACCGGGCCGCGCCTCCCGCGCCTCGCCCCGCCGCCTGGAACCCCGCCGCCACCGCGCCTTCGCCGCTCGGCCTCGCCGCCGGGGAGCTCCACCGCGGAAGCTCCTCTCCATCGCCGCACCGTCCCGAGCCGCGGCCACCTCCGCCGTCCTCCTCCCGCGCCACTCCGGCGACTCCACCGACCGGATCCGGCCGGCCACCTCTCCGGCCACCACTCCTCCATCTCCGGCCGCCCCTGCTTCGACTCCGGTGAACGACAACTCCGGCCAACCTCGGTTCTCGCGCCGCTACAGTAAACGTGCCCAGATCCAGATCTGAGGAAACCCTAGGGTTGACTTTGCTCCCGTTTTCAGTATTTTTAGCATATTTCATCATGTCGTATCTCCACATCTGTAACTCCGTTTTGGGCATATAGCATATCAAAATGTTCATCTCAGAGGGCACATCATTTCATCTCATTGCATCATTTTCATTTGAGTTCATCTTGATGCCCGAAATGCTATTAGAAGAATGCTATTTGAGATAATTGTCAGATCTGCTGCTCCAATTAGATATTTGTCATTTTTGCCATGATTATTGTGTGCATGTTATGCCCATGAGCTCTTCATGAGTTTTGTTATATGTTTTGCCATCTATACAGAGGTGCAACCCATGTATTTTTGTGATGTGTGTGGTGACTAGCACATGCTTGCAAAGTCGTGCATTTGTTAATGCTGATTTCAGGGACTTAGCATTTCCACTAAGTCCTTGATCTGTTTATTTCAATATGCCATATGTTCTTGTTGTTTTCCTAGTGATCCGTGCCTCTTTTGAGGATGATCAGTAAGGATGTTTTGTTAATCTTATAGTGCTCTATCCATCCATGTCTTTGTTTGCAACCCTAGCTTGAGTCAATCGAGCTCTACTTTTGTCATTTCGTGAATCTGAGCAGATTGTCTACTTGTTAGTGATTTTGCCGAGGATGTTGTAGTTGATCCGTGCATGCCATGTTATTGTTCTTGCCATGACTAGCTTGTATAATGTGTATTCTTGATGGGTGTATGCTTAGATTGTCATGACATGCTCTGTAGTGAGTGCATCGAGCTCGTAAACATGCCTACTTGATATCTGATTTTTGCATGCTCCAGTTTTCACTAAGTCTGAGAACTGATTATGTTTTTGCCATGTTCACATGCTCGCAAATGTATTTTCTGATCCCTTTTGGATCAAGGTCACTAAGGGACTTTTGTTAAGCTCTTTGAGTAGCTCCATGCCATGCTTTACTTTGCCATGTTCAGGCCCTGTAGCATATAGGTTTCATGCTCCGAAATGTGCTACCTGATCTGAAATTACAGACAAGTGTTAATTTCACTAAGTCTGAAATCTGTTTGCCAAATGCATTTTTGCCATGCTTGTTTGAACCTGATATTGGATGAATTGGCCGTAGCTCAGTGTTCCTCTTTTTTAAGCATCATGAATGGATTCCTTCCATATATTTTGTTGCCATGTTTGAGTGCTGTAGCATGTTCATCTTGTTGCATTTAGATGGCTACTTGCTGTATATCGCAGACCGGTGCCATATTTGAATTGCTTGCCATTTCCAAACCGTGACTCCGATTCCGGCGTTCTTTATATCATTTTCAAGCGTTTTTATCTCACCTTTCCAGTGGCACACTTGGATTTCCAAGTTGAGGCCAGGTTCATTCATCTCTTGTCAAATCTTGCATATGCATCCCGCATCGCATCCCGCATAGCATACCATATTTGCATCATGTTGTTTGAGTTGTGCACGTGGTTGATTGCATTCCTTTTGCTTGTTTGTCTTGTTTGCGTAGAGCCGGGAGACGAGTTCACTAACGAGGAGCCCGTTGAGTTTGCTTTCGAGGATCCAGTCAACTCTGACAACGTTGCAGGCAAGATGATCATACCCTTGAAATCACTTCTATCTTTGCTTTGCTAGATGCTCGCTCGTTTGCTATGCCTATGCTACGATGCCTACCACTTGCTTATCATGCCTCCCAAATTGCCATGTCAAACCTCTAACCCACCATGTCCTAGCAAACCGTTGATTGGCTATGTTACCGCTTTGCTCAGCCCCTCTTATAGCGTTGCTAGTTGCAGGTGAAGATTGGAGACCGTTCCTTGTTGGAACATTATTTACTTGTTGGGATATCACTATATTATCTTGTTATCTTAATGCATCTATATACTTGGTAAAGGGTGGAAGGCTCGGCCTCTCGCCTAGTGTTTTGTTCCACTCTTGCCACCCTAGTTTCCGTCATATCGGTGTTATGTTCCCAGATTTTGCGTTCCTTACGCAGTTGGGTGATAATGGGAACCCCTTGATAGTTCGCCTTGATTAAAGCTTTTCCAGCAATGCCCAACCTTGGTTTTACCATTTGCCACCTAGCCTCTTTTTCCCTTGGGTTTCCAGAGCCCGAGGGTCATCTTATTTAAACCCCCCCGGGCCAGTGCTCCTCTGGGTGTTGGTCCACCTGTCAGCTGCCGATGGCCACCAGGGGCAACTCTGGGCTGGCCTACCCGTACCTAAGACAATCTGAGTGTGCCCTGAGAAAGAGATATGTGCAGCTCCTATCGGGATTTGTCAGCACATTCGGGTGGTGTTGCTGGATTGGTTTTAACTTGTCGAAGTGTCTTGTAGAACCGGGATGCCGAGCCTGATCGGAATGTCTCGGGAGAAGGTCTATTCCTTCGTTGACCGTGAGAGCTTGTCATGGGCTAAGTTGGGACTCCCCTGCAGGGATTGAACTTTTGAAATCCATGCCTGCGATTGTGGGCAGATGGGAATTTGTTAATGTCCGGCTGTAGATAACTTAAACCTTAGTTTATTTAAAAAGAATCAACTGTGTGAGTTACCGTGATGGTCTCTTCTCGGCGGAGTCCGGGAAGTGAACACGGTGTTGGAGTAATGCTTGCCGTAGGTTGCTCTCTAGTTATTCGTTCGTGCTTTGCTATCTCTTCTCGCTCTCTTTTGCGAATAGGTTAGCCACCATACATGCTAGTCGCTTGCTGCAGCTCCACATATTTACCTTGCCTTTCCCATAAGCTTAAATAGTCTTGATCGTGAGGGTGCGAGATTGCTGAGTCCCTCTGGCTCACAGTTTACTTCCAAACCAGATGCAGGGCTAGACGACTCCGTTCCAGATGACGCGTTAGAGCTCAAGTGGGAGGTCGACGAGGACTCACGCCGTTACTATGTATCTTTCCCTGATGATCAGTTGTGGTGCCCAGTCGGGGTGATCGGGACCGTGTCGCATGTTGGGTTGGTCTTTTATTTTGGCACCGTAGTCGGGCCATGAGTGATTGGTTGATGTAATGCTATTTATGTACTTTGTGTGACGTGGTGAGTGTAAGCCAACTATGTTACTTGTCCCCTTATTATGTATTACATTGGATGTTGTGATGATTGCCTAACTTGCGACATTGCTTTCAATGCGGTTATGCCTGTAAGTCATGCCTCGACACGTGGGAGATATAGCCGCATCGAGGGCATTACAGTGGTGGCGGAGGTTCCGGATTCTGACGCGTTGGAGGAGCCATCCTGAAGAGGTTGACATCCGTTAGCATCTTGAAAGACATATATTCAAGCTGAATCAATGGATCGAAATTGCAACATATAGCCTTAACATTCGAACAAGAATGAACGAATGCATTCCAAAGTAAATCATCACACTTCCATAAATTGAGAAGCCACTTGGATAGATATAGGTGAATAAAGCAACAAGGTACGGATATAAACAAATATTTGGTAAGGATTACCCAATCAAAAACCAAATATCTGCGGGAAGAAATACTAGAGCTACATGAATTCCCACCTATGAAACTCCCGAAACTTTCTGGTTATGTAATCAAGTGTTGGGGATACAGGGGAGGCATAATATCTCACCCAAAACTAGCAAATCCTACATCCAGCTGTATCCATCCTTAAACACATAACCAAGAAACCTTCGGAAATCATTTACCTCAACCTTCCAAAAGCATCCGTTATACAAGTTATGGCAATACTCTCGAAATCCTGCCCCAGTACTGGGTGGCGTCGAGGTTATCTCACCAACAACTTCATAAAGGAGATTTTTGATGTCGGCGAACTCAGGTATTCCAGAACTGCAACGATAAAATTGTGACAACAACACCTCGGAGCTCAATTCCCCGGGACACTGCCACAACCCCTAAATGTCAGGAGGCACCAAGAACAATGTTCTCATCACAAAACCATCGAAACGATTCCAAGATACCTGCGTGATCCTAAATTTTTTTAGTGAAATTTGAGGAGAGAAGAGTCAAAACTCTACGTCAGGAGGCCTCACCAGAGCGATGAAGGGACTGCGGAGTAAAAAGAATCCTACTCTTCGATATATATAATCCTATATGACTCAAAACATTTTGTTCTAGACTCAACAACGTTAGTGATTCGATCAAGCAGGGGGCTCCTAAGTCGGGGAAGGATCTGATTACCAACTTGTAACACCCACGATGCGGCTATATCTCCCATGTGTCGGAGCACGACTTAGAGGCATAACCACATAGTAGGCATGTCGCAAGAGGGGTAATATTTACACATCCCATGTACTGAATAAGAAAGGGATAAAGAGTTTTGCTTACAATCGCCACTTCACACAATACATAAATATATCATACATCATCCAGAATACAATCAAGGTCCGACTACGGAACCAACATAAAAGAAAGACAAACCCAAATGCTAGATCCCCGACCGCCCCAACTGGGCTCCACTACTGATCGTTGATACGTCTCCAACGTATCTATAATTTTTGATTGCTCCATGCTATATTACCTATTGTTTTGGACTATATCGGGCTTTATTTTCCACTTTTATATTATTTCTGGGACTAACCTATTAACCGGAGGCCCAACCCAGAATTGCTGTTTTTTGCCTGTTTCAGTGTTTCGGATAAACAGAATATCAAACGGAGTCCAAACGGAATAAAAATCTTCGGAAATGTGATTTTCTCACCGAACGTGATCCAAGAGACTTGGACCCTACTGCAAGGGATCAAAGAGGTGGTCACGAGGGTGGGGGCGCCCCCCTAGGGCGCGCCCCCTGCCTCGTGGGCCCCTCGGTGCTCCACCGACGTACTCCTTCCTCCTATATATACACACGTACCCCCAAACGATCAGAACAGGAGCCAAAAACCTAATTCCACCGCCGCAAATTTCTGTATCCACAAGATCCCATCTTGGGGCCTGTTCCGGAGCTCCGCCGGAAGAGGGCCGTCATCACGAGGGCTTCTACATCATCCTAGCCCCTCCGATGAAGTGTGAGTAGTTTACCTCAGACCTTCAGGTCCATAGTTAGTAGCTAGATGGCTTCTTCTCTCTCTTTGAATCTCAATACAAAGTTCTCCCCCTCTCTTGTGGAGATCTATTCGATGTAATCTTCTTTTTGTGGTGTGTTTGTTGAGACCGATGAATTGTGGGTTTATGATCAAGTCTATCTATGAATAATATTTGAATCTTCTCTGAATTCTTTTATGCATGATTGGTTATCTTTGCAAGTCTCTTCGAATTATCCGTTTGGTTTGGCCAACTAGATTGGTAGTTCTTGCCATGGGAGAAGTGCTTAGCTTTGGGTTCGATCTTGCGTTGTCCTTACCTAGTGACAGAAGGGGCAACAAGGTACGTATTGTATCGTTGCCATCGAGGATAACAAGATGGGGTTGTAAGTGCATATAGTGCCACCCCTAGTTGGTTTTGGAGTATTGACGACAAACCTAGTTGAGGGACTAATGTGTTTGTGATAATTGCAGGATAACACAGGTAGAAGTCCCTCATTGATTCGGTTTTTCTACCAGAGATGACCCCTAAAAATGTAAGAAGACATTGAAGACAAAGGTGGTATGTGAAGACATTCACATTGAAGACTATGACAAGAGAAGACATCGCATGAAGACTATGGAGCGTGAAGACTTAGTTCTTTTGTCATTCTTTTTCTTCTTTGTTGAGTCATAGGAACCACCGTACTGTTAAGTGGGGTCCAAGAGAACCAGTCAGAATGACTGAAGTGATGCTTAACCAAAATCCTATGTCTTCGAGAGAAGACTATGAGAGCAAATCTTGTCCAAAGTTGGATAAGTCAGCTTTGCTTGTAGCCCAAGTAAAGTTGTCGTGTGTGTTTGAAATCTGACCGTTGGAACACGTGTCAGTTCCTTAGTGACCAAGGGTCATTTCGGACAAATCAGGTCGGGTTGCCTAGTGGCTATAAATAGCCCACCCCCTACAACCATAAACGGTTGGCTGCTCAGAGTTAAAGTACGGCTTTTGTCGTTTGAGAGCAACCCACCTCGAAGCCTTTGAGGGAGAATTCCTTGCGAGGATAAAGCCCTAACCACCCAGAGCCAAAGAGTGTTAGGCATCACTTAAGTCTTCCTGTCTGTGTGATCTGAAGACTTATTACACTTGAGGACTGTGAATCCTCCAGCCGGTTAGGCGACGCGTTCTGAGCATCCAAGAGTCATTGTGGATCGCCGGTGAACAAAGTCTGTGAAGGTTTGGAAGTCTACCTTAAAGACTTACCAGAGTGATTGGGCGAGGACTGGGTGTCCTTAGCTCAAGGGGAATAAGGTGAATACGAGGTCTTCCGAGTTGAATCTCAGCATCCCTAACCATACGTACAGTTGTCACAGCAACTGGAACTGGTCCAACAAATCATTGTCTTCAACGAGTCACTGGTTTCATCCTTCCCTTCCCTTTACTTACTGTTGGTCCTTGTGAAGTCATTGTATGATTGCATCACCATTTGGCTTCACTGAGTGATTACTTGTTCTGATTGGCTTCACAATATCTTCCTACCTGATCCTTACTGCCTAGCTGCTATTAGTCATTGCGCTTTCACTTCATTGAATACCTGACTATGGTTTGCCTAGTGTAGTCTACCTTCCACTGCATGGTAATAGGTTTATTTCTATCGTTTGTCTTAAAACTTCCATGTTTTGAAGACTTTCATAAAAATCGCCTATTCACCCCCCTCTAGTCGATCACTAGCACTTTCAATTGGTATCAGAGCAAGGTACTCCCTTGTTCTGTGTGATTCGGTTTAACCACCTGGAGTTTTAGCTATGTCGACTGCAGGGATAATTAAAGTCTCCACTGCGTGCCCCGTCTTCGATGGAACTGAATATCCCTACTGGAAGAATAATGTGTGCATGCATCTTGAAGCCATTGATGTCGACCTATGGTATGTCGTCAAGAACGGCGTTCCCAACGCTGGAGAAGGTGTCATTGCTGCTGATGTCAAGAAGTTCGTTCAACTAGATTCTACTGCCAAGAACATCATCTGTGGTCATCTGACCAAAGGACAGTATGGCCGCGTGAGTGCTTTGGAAACATCTAAGCTAGTCTGGGACTGGCTCTCCAAGGTCAACGAAGGCGTCTCAACCCAGATAGATCAGAGAATCAGTGTCCTTCGCAACCTCTTCAACCGCTTCAAGAGAAATGACAATGAGAATGTCCAGCTCACGTTCGATCGACTCACTGACATCACAAATGAGCTTCAAGCCCTCGGCGCTACTAAGATCACCAAGCATGAAGTCGTCAAGACACTCCTGAGATCACTTGACAGCTCGTTTGACACCCTAGCCCTGATGATTCAAGAACGTCCTGAGTTCAAGACACTCGATCCGTCTGACATACTTGAGAGGCTCAACACACACGAGTTTCAGCTTTCTGAGAAAAGAGACATCTACGGTCCCAACTATGGGCGAACTCGTGCCTTGAAGGCAAAAGCTGTCTCCTCATCTGAAGAAGAATCTGACAACTGTTCTGATGATCCTGAAGACATTGGAAAGGAGCTTGCTATGCTTGTGAAGAAGTTCCAAAAATTCACCAAGAATAAAGGCTTCAGAAAGTCTTCACGATCAAGCTCAAGGAATGATGAAGCTTCTGCTCATGACTACAAGAAGAGAACATGCCACAAGTGCAAGAAACCTGACCACTACATCTTTGAGTGTCCGCATTGGGACAATGAGAACAAGAAGAAGAAGAAGAGCAAGGAGTATGACTCTGACGACAAGAAGAAGAAGAAATACTCAAAGTCTTCTTCCAAGTCTTCCTCAAAGTCTTCATCACACAAGAAGAGCTCATCTGGCAAGGCACGTGCATTTGTTGGCAAGGAAATGGATTCTGAGGAGGAGTCCGCTTCTGAGGAGGCGGAGGTGGAGTCTGAGGAGGAGTCCGATTCTGGCGTTGCGAGTCTGGCTACAGCATACGTTGCCATGTCCATCTTCAACACTGAAGACAATGACTTCATCACCGACACCGATGCAAATGACAAGGACTACTCCGCTCCTTCCTACTGCTTCATGGCACGCGGTGCCAAGGTAAACGCACGCACTACTCACTATCAAACATCTAGTGACAATGACTCTGATTGTGGTTCCAAACCCAGCTACAAAACACTTGCTAAAATTGCAACTGAACAACAGAAAGCTACGGAACATATTCAAAAACTGTTAGACAAAAGCGATGATCTGTTAGACGCTAAAATGACTCGATCTCAGTCCTTAATTGAAGACATAAAAAATCTTCACGTTAAGTATCAGGAACTTGAAAGTCGTCATGAAATGCTCTCAACAACTCATGAAAAGCTTTCCTATAATTATCTTCAAAGGAAGCAAGATCAGGAGAAATTGAGAGCGTCTCATGAAGATCTTCAAAAGGAAAATGAGTCACTTCGTGCCGAACAGATCAGTTCAGCTCAGGAAGGATTTGAACCACCATTTCTTAAATGCATTGAGCGTGATAACTCTACTTCTGTTGCTGAATGTTCTACTGCTGCTACTATTGCAATATCTTCAACTGTTGATGTGGTAACTAACCCCTCTGCTGAGGATACCACTGCTATTGCTGATGAGAATGCTAGGTTGAAGACACTGCTTGAAACAGGGATGTACAAAGGTCTCAAAGGGCATCAGACACTATGTGATGTCCTCAAAAGGCAGATCCTGAACCGAAACCCTAGGAAAGAGGGTGTTGGGTTCGAAAGGAAAATGAATGCTGATGGCACTTACTGGAAACCTGAGCAGTACCCCAAAACCACATGGGTTGCTGCAAAGGGACCTTTAGTGGATCCATCCACTCTATCTGGCTTCACTTGTGCTAATCCCATTGTTATTGATGAATCCTTTAATGCAAACTATAAACTGTTTAAGAATCAGAATGGTGAAGTGTTTGCCAAGTATATTGGTACTAACTGCAGGAATGGGCCGCCTATGAAGAAGGTCTGGGTGCCGAAAAGGTGTTTGGAGAATCTTCCTATGAATGTTGTCATGACGCCACAAGTGAAGAAGACAAATTCCAGACCACATGCTTCATACGGCCCAAAGGCTTCATATAGACAGAGGACTCACCTGAGTCGCACTAATGCAAATGTTTTGCAGGGAAGCCATACTCAGGCCTATGAATATGAGCGCGGTTCATCAAACCGCCATGTTCATAAGACCAAGAACTATTCTTCTTATTCTTATGAGTACTATTGTCCACCTGCAAGACTTTTTGCTAGGGCTCCAAAGCCAAAGTTCTCAGATGCTGCACTTAGACTCATTGCTTCGAAGCCACCCTTGAAGATGTGGGTGGCTAAGAAAGCATAACTCTCTTTTGCAGGGAAAGGTCTCCAGCCGAAAACCAAAATCGTCTGACGCTATTGCTGGGGACCTTACATATCTTGTAGGGCGCAAGATCAAATGCCCAAATGGTCTTATTATGTACTTTGTTCCTGAGTCGCTTGCTACTTGCCCTATCAGTCCTAATCTCGATCTAAGCTTTCATAATCCACTGGCTCGTCAAATGTTTTTCTTCACAATTCTCTTCTTGAAGCCTATCCCCCCAACTGCACTGTAGGGTACGAGACCAGCTGCTTCAGAATGGATTATTGATAGTGGGTGTACCAATCACATGACTGGCAAGCGAAGTCTTCTCATGGACTCAACCTTGCGTCCATCTGACAAAAGTCACATCACATTTGCTGACACTGGTAAAAGCAAGGTATTGGGTCTAGGTAGAGTTGCAATCTCAAAGGATCAACACATGGATAAAGTCATGCTTGTTGAATCCCTTGGTTTCAACTTAATGTCTATCTCAATGCTTTGCGATTTAAACATGATTGTGATATTTGGAAAATATCGTTGCCTTGTTCTAATGGAATCTGACAAGTCTCTAGTGTTTGAAGGGTATCGGAAAGATGATTTGTACATGGTAGATTTCTCAGCAGGACCACAACTTGCCGTATGTCTTCTAGCAAAAGTTTCTGAATGCTGGCTCTGGCATCGGAGGCTAGGGCATGCTGGCATGAGGAACCTCCACACCCTTGCAAGGAAGAAGCATGTCATAGGCATCGAGGGCGTCAAGTTCAAGAAGGATCACTTATGCGGTGTCTGTGAAGCAGGAAAGATGACGAGGGCCAAGCATCCCTCAAAGAAAATCATGACAACGACTCAACCCTTCGAACTGCTCCACATGGACCTTTTTGGTCCCACTCATTACTCAACTCTTACTACTACTGCTTGTCTCTATGGCTTTGTCATTATTGATGATTATTCAAGATATACTTGGGTGCATATAATCCTCTACAAGACTGAAGTGCAGGATGTCTTCAGACGCTTCGCCAATCGAGCAATGAACAACTATGGCGTCAAGATAAAGCACATCAAAAGTGACAATGGCACTGAATTCAAGAACACTGGCCTAGATACATATCTTGATACTTTGGGCATCACACATGAATTCTCAGCTCCGTACACGCCACAGCAGAATGGCATCGTCGAACGCAAGAACAGAACACTTATTGAGATGGATCGGACGATGCTTGATGAATACAAGACTCCAAGAAAATTCCGGCCTGAAGCCATTGATACTGCATGCCATATCATCAACCGTGTTTATCTTCACAAGCTTCTGAACAAGACATCCTATGAGCTCCTTACTGGCAAGAAGCCAAATGTCAGTTACTTCAGAGTATTTGGTGCCAGGTGCTGGATCAAGGATCCACATCACACTTCAAAATTTACACCAAAAGCACACGAAGGCTTTATGCTTGGATATGGAAAGGATTCACACTCCTACAGAGTCTTCAACCTTTTTCACTATAAAGTGGTTGAAACAGTGGATGTGTGGTTCGATGAGACTAACGGCTCAAAAAGAGAGCACCTGCCAAATGTGCTAGATGAAGTTCCATCCAGTGAATCAATCAAAATTATGTGAACTGGAGAAATCATACCTTCTGAAGCTCAGCCTGAAGAGGAACTTAACATCTCCGCACCTGATCAACCTGAAGACAATGATCAACCTGAAGACAATGCTCAGCCTGAAGACAATGCTCAGCCCGAAGACAATCCTTCTAACAATGACAATGATCAGCAAGAGCAAAATCTTCATCCTATACATCCTCGTGTTGCAAATGAAGTACAGATTGAGAGAATAATTAATAGCATCAATGCACCAGGTCCACTCACTCGTTCAAGGGCAACACAGCTAGCAAATTTCTGTGGGCACTTCGCATTCGTCTCAATATCTGAACCCAAGAAAGTTGAAGAAGCCTTCATGGAACCTGAATGGATTCAAGCTATGCAAGAAGAGCTTCAACAGTTTGAGCTGAATAATGTATGTGAATTGGTTAAGCGTCCTGATCCTCGCAAGCACAATATAATAGGCACCAAATGGATATATCGCAACAAGCAATATGAGCATGGTCAAGTTGTCAGAAACAAAGCTCGTCTCGTTGCTCAAGGATACACTCAAGTTGAAGGGATGGACTTCGATGAAACATTTGCACCTGTGGCTAGACTTGAAGCCATACGCATACTGCTGGCCTATGAAAATCATCATAACATTCTTCTATATCAAATGGATGTAGAGAGCGCTTTTCTCAATGGGAAGATTGAAGAAGTGTATGTTGCACAACCGCCTGGCTTTGAAGATCCAAAACATCCTGACATGGTGTACAAGCTCAACAAGGCACTGTATGGCCTCAAACAAGCCCCTCGGGCTTGGTATGACACACTCAAAGACTTCCTGAAGAGCAAAGGCTTCAAACCTGGTTCCCTTGACCCCACTCTCTTCACGAAGACATATGATGGTGAACTGTTTGTGTGCCAAATATATGTGGATGACATTATGTTCGGCTGCACCAATCAGAAATACAGTGAAGAGTTTGGATATATGATGCAAGAGCAATATCAGATGTCCATGATGGGTGAGCTGAAGTTCTTCCTTGGTCTTCAAATAAGTCAGCAACGCAACGACATCTTCATATCTCAAGAGAAGTACCTCAAAGATTGCCTGAAGAAATTTGGGATGCAAGATTGCAAAGGCTTCACGACGCCAATGGCAGCCAAACATCATCTGGGTCCTGATGACAATGGTAAAGAGTTCGATCAAAAGGTATACCGCTCCATGATTGGTTCTTTACTTTATCTATCTGCATCTAGGCCAGATATTATGCTTAGTGTTTGCATGTGTGCTCGATTCCAAGCGGCACCAAAGGAATCACATCACTTAGCTGTGAAGCGAATTCTTCGATATTTGGCTTACACCCCAACACTAGGATTATGGTATCCAAAGGGCTCAGAGTTTGATCTGGTTGGATTCTCGGATGCTGATTATGCTGGTGACAAGGTGGATCGCAAGTCTACATCAGGCACATGTCATTTTCTGGGACGATCACTTGTATGTTGGTCTTCAAAGAAGCAGAACTGTGTATCTCTCTCCACTGCTGAATCTGAATACATTGCTGCTGGATCTTGCTGTGCTCAGCTTCTATGGATGAAGCAAACACTTAAAGACTATGGCATTCATCTGAAGCAAGTGCCACTCTACTGCGACAATGAAAGCTCCATCAAGATTGCCAACAATCCAGTTCAGCACTCGAAGACAAAGCCCATTGAAATTCGTCATCACTTTCTCAGAGATCATGTTGTGAAGGAAGATATTGATATCATACACGTCAACACTGAAGAGCAATTGGCAGATATCTTCACCAAGCCCTTGGATGAGAAGAGATTTTGCAAGTTACGGAGTGAGCTAAATATCTTGGAATCCTCAAATGTCCTGTGATCAGGCACACATCCTAACACTTATGCATATTGATGACTTAGATGTGCAACACACAAAGTAAAGTATATCTTCAATCAATGAAGACATACATTCTAAGTGTGAGTACATTAATGTGGAATTTGACTTCGGAGCGCCATGATAATTGTGCGCCGTGTCTGGGTCTAATACTTCCTATACGGTGGGTAACGCCACCACCAAATTCTTCTGTTTGAAGTGTTTTACCCATGGCGTTACATTTGCAATGTCTTCACATTTTGTTTGTCTTCATTTTCAACTTGCCTTCATGATTATCGTCACTATGTTGATTTGATTGTCTTTCTCATATATATATATATAGGGCTGGACTATTCTGTTACCCGTAATAGAATAATATTCTGTTACCATCGCCCCCTATAGGGCCCGATATGCATTTCAGTACACTGAAAAGAGGTCGGCGCGCCGCAACCCCACCTCCCGCTGACGGGCCTCGCCCCTACTTCTCGGCGACGCGCTGCGCCACCACCTCCCGCAGACGCGCCGTCTCCTCCCCCGCCAATGTGCAGCCCCTGCCTCCCGGCGACGCGCCGCCCCCTCCCCTTCTCGCCGACGCGCCCCGCCACCACATCCCACCGATGCGCAGCCGCCTACCTCCCGGCGACGCGACGCGCCACCACCTCCCGCAGTCTTGCCGTCTCCTCCCCCGCCGACGCACCCCGCCACCACCACCCGGCGATGCGCCGCCCCTCCTAGTCCCGCCGACGCGCTGCACCACCACCTCCCTGCACCCCAACCGCCCCTTCTAGTCCCGCCGATGCGCTGCACCACTACCGCCGCCCAACCCCTCCGCCCACAAGCTTGGGCACTAGGTTTCCCTCCTCATTGTGGTGTCCCTGCTGACCATCAACATCGGAAGCGGGTTGTCGACCGGGACCTCATCGTGCTCGTCTCCAACATGTGTCGAGGTAAACAAAGTCAGCGGAATTGGTATTGTGAGCTTGTTGGCTAACCGGTCGTATGTGTTATCTTAATGTTGGACTGAGGAATTTGATATTAAAATTAGTCATCTACAAGTTGGAACATGGAGCTTGCAGCTTATGTTTGTGTAGTTTGAACTTAAGCTGGTCTCCCTCTCATACTTCAGGTTTTCAGTATTTATCTAGTCAGTATGGTGAAGATGAAGCTCCTTTTTGAACGTCTCCAGTTAATATACATGCACTTGGTCATCTTTTTTACATGTACTAACATCAGCTCATTCGAAGTTGTTCGTGTGCCTGTAAAACAAATCAGTTCAAATCTCAAGAGAAGTAAGCTCAAAATAAAAAATACAGATGTTCAAAGCCAAGATGTTTGCATATGTTTTGTTGAATTGAGTTCCTTCCTAAAAAAGCACTAAATATGTTTGCACATCTTTTCAGTACAAACTTTTAAAAAAGTTTCTTTCTGAACTTCTCAAAATTAATATAATGAACTTGATTATCTTTTTAACATGTACATATATCAACTTCGTTGGAGATTGTGAGTACCTATACTACAACAGTTCATTGACAAAAAATATATCAGTTCAATACATACTTGGAAAAAAATTCAATACCGAGTGTTCTTTGCCTAGATAGTGCCTATAAGAAATTAAATCATGCATTTCCATAAAAATATGTACTAATAAATCAGAACTCGTGCATTTCCATAAAATTTTGTAAGTTTCATGTGTGTGCTGCTACAAATCTGAAATATTTTTCCAATCATATTAGTACTGATGCAATCACCTAAAAAAGTTCAAAAAAATGTGTAAGTTTAGTGTGTGTGCTTCTACAAATCCAAATTTCTTGTCCAATCATTCTAGTACTGATGAAGATCGAGTTAACTAAAATAATGTAGTCAATTCCTGAGACCCTTACTAGTCCCTCCATATATTTGGACCTTTGCCTCGTCAGTACAACATCACACTCCTTAGCCGGTCATGAGAAAAAAGCTGCGTACAGGTCACGCTGTGCTCCATCCTCGATCCAGCTCTGTCATCTCCCTCTCATCCTCTCTCTCTGCTCTGCGTGTGTGTGTGTGTGTGTGCAGGGAGTGGGAGGAGATAGAGCAGGGGAGTGGGAGGCCCTTCCATGGCGAATTCATAGGCATCTTCCTTGGAGATTGTGAGCTCTCTCGATTATTGCTTAAGGATTTATGTTGTTGGTCTATCCACTGTTTAGTTCAGTGGACAGAATATTACCTTAGTTCAAAAGTGCCAAAGAGTTTAGTTCAGAGTAGACTAAATGTCCATATTGTAGATAATATTTGCATTGTCTTAAATTTCAAGAAACAAGCTTCAGTACAAGAAAAATGGGGCAGTCACTTCATCCATATCCAAACCCCCATTGACGTGTGGCGACAGGAAACATTTCCAGGTTGTTTTCTTTCTATCTTTGCTTAGCACAAAATTGTGCAAATGCCTAGCAGAAATAGAACTTATCCGTATACATGGGTAGGTTCATGAAAAAATGTAGTAGTAGTAGTTCAGTGAAAGGATTCACATCAGTTCAAACATTTTTGAATGTTCAGTAAAAGTTCAAATAGACTAGAGGCTTTCACCTCATTCCAAAAGCCTAAACCAACATTACAATGATAGGATAAAAATTAGTTCAAAAAAATGTTGGAGGTTTGTCGGAATGACAGAAATACATCAGTTCAATTTTTCTGTAGCATCGCTTTTATTGCTAAATGTTTTAGTCACTTGTTTTCTTGATGCCATCAGGTATTTGCTTAAATACTGCGGTCTTGTGCCGCTGGTACTAGTGTGGATGGGTAGCAAGTTCAACTGCCAATCAACACACCACTACTAGGAAAAGGGCTATAGATGGAATTGACACTAATGGCGCACCAGACATGTGGTGCGCCATTACTATATACTAATGGCGCACCATGTGTTGGTGCGCCATTAGTGTGCAAATACTAATGGCGCACCACATCCACGGTGCGCCATTAGTAATTTTTTTTCAAAACTACTAATGGCGCACCGTGGGAGTGGTGCGCCATTACTAGTTGAACTAGTAATGGCGCACCACATCCACGGTGCGCCATTAGTATTTTTTTTTAATTTTTTCAAAACTAGTAATGGCGCACCGTGGGAGTGGTGCACCATTACTAGTTGAACTAGTAATGGCACACCATGCCACGGTGCGCCATTAGTAACTTGGCCCAAACATTCACCCGAATGCACCCCCCCCGGTGGACCGCCTTTTCAGTTTCAAAAAAAATAAAAGAAAATGATAGAAATGTCAAAAAAATAAAAGAAAATAAGATTCCCATGTGATATGTGGTCTAGTTGTTAGCAAAATTTACAAACATGAATTTTCGACTTTTTTGCAAAATCTCTCGAGAATTTGTAAAAATGGGCATAACTTTTGCGTACGAAATCGGATGAAAAAGTTTTTTATATGAAAAATCATCTACTCGAAAAGTTACATCCAAATTTAATCGGGGGAACCCCGTTAAACATTTTCAAAATCCTCAAAAACCTAACAGAAAAAAAGATACGGGGCTTTTAAGATCTGGAGAGGCAAAAAAATTCAAAAAATATTCAAACTTACTAATGGCGCACCTGCCCATTGTGTGCCATTAGTATCTTCCCGCCTTCAAAATTCAAAATAAGTCAAAAAAATAAATAAAAAAGTTACTAATGGCGCACCTGCCCATGGTGCGTCATTAGTATCTTCCCGCCTTCAAAATTCAAAATAAATCAAAAAAATAAAAAAAGTTAGTAATGGCGCACCTGCCCATGGTGCGACATTACTATGTCGTATATATGGCTGGGCGTGGTCCTCTCCTCCTTACCTCTTCATTCTTCTCCTCCACGTCACCTCTCCTCCACTCCATCTCCTCCTCTCCTCCACTCCATCTTCCCTTCTCTCCTCCACCATACTACCCTCCTCGTCTCCAGCGACCTCCTCCTCCTCTCCGGCGACCTCCTCCTCCTCTCCGGCGACCTCCTCCTCTCTCCTCTCCTCTCCTCCCCTCCCCTCCTCTCACGGTTTCTCCTCCCTCCTCTCCGGTGAGCTCCTCATCCCTCCTCTCCGGTGAGCTCCTCCTCCCTCCTATCCTCCCATTCCCTCATGGTTTCTCCTTCCTCCTCTCCGATGCTTCGGTGAACTCCTCTCCGGCGACCTCCTCCTCCTCTCCGGCGATGTAGGAGAGCGCCTCTCCGGTGACCTCCTCCCCCTCCTCCTCTCCGGCGAACTCCTCTCCGGCAAAAGAACACGGCAAAATAACGTACAAGATCCAAAAACAGGAACAAAATTTGAAATAATATCGTGCCAAAAAACAAGAAAAAAAACAATCAAAAAATGGGCAAAAAAATCACTATCTAGATCCAAATTCAAAATTCAAAAATAGCAATGGCGCACGGTGGGGGTTAGACGGTGCGCCACTACTATTTTCCCGCCTTCAAAATTCAAAAATACTAATGGCGCACCGTGGCCTATACTAATGGCGCACCAGCGGCCTATACTAATGGCGCACCGTGGCCTATACTAATGGCGCACCAGTGGTGCGCCATTAGTATACCAGATACTAATGGCGCACCGGTGCGCCATTAGTAAAAAATACTAGTGGCGTGATACTAATGGCGCACCAGTGATGCGCCATTAGTAGGCAAAACTGATGCGCCATTAGTAGCCCTTTTCCTAGTAGTGCACAGTTCAGGCATGTTGTCTGAGTCCCACACGTTCCTAGAAGTTGTTTGGCGATTGGAAATCTAGCAGTAGCAAACTCTTGTTTTCACTGTTTATGATCACCTCAATTTATAAATTAAGTTCTTTTCATAGGAGTGCTTGTAATAAATTAGTTTGGTTTTACTTATGTTCCTTGAATTTGTAGTACCCTGATAGATTTGGTAGTGACATGAGCTTCCTCTCCACCACTCCAGGATATGCAGCGCTATCCTAGTCCAGCCCCATGGCGTATGTTAACTTAGTTGTTATAGCAAAAACAGTACAAAACTCGTTTTAATTTTATTTCTGAACTTATGATGTTACTGTACATTAACTTGGTTGTTTTTTTACATGAACTACTAAATTGTGGAGTTGCATTTTGTTTCTTCATTACATACATGATTGAATGTAATCAATGGAACATATGTCGAATCTCCAAGATAGATTTCATATTTATTTTCTTGCCAGTAGCAAATCTTTCCGTGGATCAGTACAACTTCTGTACGACCTTTTGTTCACAAATATTTTAGTACTGTTTCTACATGAATCTATTTAGTACTTTGTACAGCAAGTGTGGTCCATTTGTAAAATTATGTGAATGAGTAGCATAAATAAATAAAATATGAAAAAAGGCATCCTTCACTCTTGCAGTCTTGAAGGTAATTAAGTGCCTTTAGAAATTCTAACAATCCATCCCAGGCTAAGCAAAACAGTACATGTTAGTTTTTTTAAAAAGAATCTAGTATAAGTTGATCAACATTTTAATTCTTTTCACTATATATGCACTTCATTATAGTCAACCATTGGTTAATTTGTCAGCTGCAAGTGAATAATGATCTTGCATTGTTGAGAAACACGTACCAGAATGTGGTTCAGAAACAAAAGTAAGTTAAAGATAGGGGGTGTGGTCACTGAAACCTGATGGTGCACTCACGTTATTAACTGAAATGTTCACTATTTGTATACCACTATTGCATTGTGATATCTATCTAACTAGGCCTAAGGTTCTTAAGGGTGTCATGATTTGTTCAACATATTCTCTGTTTATTCTATTTTAATGTCTGCAGTACATTCCAACTTGGCGTGATTCACATCATTGTTAGCACCATGTTCGCTGGCAAGACCACTTCGCTTCTCTGCCGGCACCGACAGGTACTCACCCCGTCCCATCTCTTGTTTACTGCTTCATTTTGTGTTGCTAAAATACAGAAAAAACAAGTGAGTTCAAATTGTAAAAAAAGAAGAAGCTAGATGTTTAAAAAAAATCAGAAGCCGTTTTAGTGAATCTATATTGAAAATTAACTCATGTTTTAGTGAACCAGAATTGGTTTGTACTTTTTGCTTGATGCGTGTCCATGAGCAGTTCAAAACGTGTACTTGTTCCCTGCTTTGCTATAACACTTGTTAGATTGCTATCCAAAAAATGTCATGTATTCCTAAATTTGCTGCTGGTGTAGCAGCCCAGTATATATTTTATCATCAGTTCATAAAGGAAAGATGAATCAGTGCAATGTGCGTGTAAAAAAAATCAGTTTTATATTGTACGGTAGTTCGCTGTATAGAAAATTTGTAATAGTTTGGCTAGAATAAAGTTCGCATAGTTCAGACTTGCAAGGTAGAATGTTCAATGAGAGAAAACCATCAGTTTAAATATATATGCAGGAGGTTGAGAGCATAAAAAAAATGTGATTTTTTTGATGCGTTTAATTTTTCAGCTGTAAGAGAGAAGAATTTATCTCTTGTCTATCTTGCTTCTCAGGAAAATTGGGCAGGGAGTCAAGAAGCCGGGAAAAAATGTGTTGCTGCACAAGCACCTATAGTTCCCGGTGGTCGCCTTGGCCGCACTTGGCCATGAGCTTGTCCACCATGGTGACTGGCAGCCGTCCAAGTGGAACACGGACATTAGTCCAAGCAGAATTTGGGACGGCTTCTGGGCAACTGCAGGTTAGAAAGTTCAACATCTGATAGGAATTCAGTGCAGAGAAATGTAGTTTAGAAATTCATCTTCTGTTCTCCCAACCCCCCAAAGTTTTTCTTCTAAAGCTTGAAGCGAATGGTCTAAGAAGTGTTATAAGAAATTGTTTTGGTTCCGTATATACATTCCATATGAGAAGATGCATCATGCTGAAAAGCTTGGTTCGGTGTGTGGCCTAGAGTAGCATGAGACTCTAATGTTCTCTCAACATATTCAGAGTTTAACTAATTCAGTGCAAGTTTTGCTTATGAAAACTGATATTTTCTGCATGTACTAATCCATTTCAACTGTGGGTGTGTTTAAAAAAGAATTCAACATGTACTGAAAAATGCCTTCAAAAAACGAAGAGTAAATAACATCAGTGGGTTCTAGTACCTAAATTACAAAAGTTCACTAACAAAAAAATATTAGTAAAATATAGTGCTTCAACTAGAAGATCACTCATGCTATTTGCTTCATAGTTTCTCTGTTGTTTCAACTTTTATTTTAATCTTTTCATTTGTAAATTCTGCATCTTTCTTTGTTTACAAATTATAGGCATGATACTTGTACTGGGACTAGAGTACAAGTATTACTTCCAGGCAATTTCAAAATAAAACCCGAAGAAAATTCTTTGTCCATGTGGCAAATAACTTGTTGCTGCACTTCAACAATCAGTTTTCCTGTAAGCATAGCAACGAGGTGGCATCCTCGCTGCGTGCCTCTGCCGAGGAGGATGTAGTAGCGGGGTTGAACTCCCCATTCGTATCTCCTCTCTCTTATCTCTCACCAACAAAAATTGATTGCTAATTTGATTTCTTGTAATGAACTATGATTTTCCATTGATGCAGAGAAGGTGATTGATTGTTCATATGCCCAATGAGAACTGGCATTTTTTCTTAAGGTTTGATGTTACACTATGGCTAAAGTGTTTTAGCTGTTACAAGTTGAAAACTCCACAACAACCTGTGAATGCAAGTTTCAATTTTGGTTGGGATAGTGGTGTGGGTAGACTTGTATTTCCCGTGATTGTAGAAGCATCTAGGGAAGTAACACAGTATTTATGTGAATTGTTGTCCGTTCCATGTGCATGTTCGATAAGTTCAAATTTTAATTTTAGATTTTTGACAAGATATAATAATAGGATTGCATTGTATAGATACATAAGTTCAGTACAGAGATGGTGATTCAGTTCGTCTTTTGTATGCACAAGTTCATATTTTGTACGCTTTTCAGTTCATCTACTTCTGATGGTGAGTCCGATTTCCTTTGTGTTTCCATCTTCATATAATAGAAACAAGTGCTTGTGGTTATGCTTCAGAATGAGCACCGTACTTTCACTTGGTTAACATAAAACAGGATGCATCGTGGATGTGCTCATCATAAAACAGGATGAAGTTTATGCTGCGTACACCTTTGCCTCTCCGTTGCTTCACTCTAAAAACACGTGTATGTGTGGCTATTTATTGCTTCTTGCTACTACTATTTTTGTAAATGATTTTGCGTGTGCACTCCAGGAGTGTTTTTTGTTTCTGTGGGTCAGCTGCTCAACAATCTTGTACCGCCCAGTACATGTATTACTACTGGGAAGGTTCAAAAATCGGAACTCCACAAGTTCAACATGGTATATGACATGAAGGAGATCATCGAGAGGGCGCGTCGCGGCGTCATGGGCTACATCAAGCACACACTCACCCTCTTCACCAGTTTCGCCATTTTCCTCATCATGTCCTCATCATCGGGGTAAGCACCCTAGCCACCTTGGCTGACTACTCATCCTCCACCCATGGTTGCTAAAATTCGATTTATTTTTATATGATGTGATCCATTGAGATGGCTGACGGTGTTGTGTTCCATTGCAGCTCAAGAACGCATGCACCAAGTCCAAGGACAAGAAGAAGAGGAAGAGGAGGTCCTGAGAGTGTCATCTTTGCATCATAGATAACATCACCTCCGCCGCTAGTGGCACCACCACTGCTAAGTACAGTATGTAGTACATAGGAATTAAGCTGGTGCAGTAACTTGGTGCCATGCCACCCTTGTTAATTCAGACTCATGGGAACCTGCTGTGAGTTTGCTTCTGATGAAGCTTTTGCAGACATCGTGTGTGTTCCGGATATCTTTAGTTCATGTTAGATAATCGAAACCTGAGACGATTTGGTTTGGTTTGCCAAGAACATGGCTACACTTCTTTGTGGTTGATCTAGTCTCATCGGTTATAACATTGTGACGTGTCTCATTTCTTTTGCACTATATGCCAGTTTCCTCTACGTAAGTCCAACACATGTTTGGTGTAGCGTTTCTGTCTTGGTAGGTGGTGTGGAGCAGGGCCTGCCCGATTGTGATTGAGCAAGAGTAACTGAACTAAAATTTTCTACCGTTTCTGCACTTTTTAATGTTTGAACTACTGTTTCCATCAAAATGTTTGATCTAGTCTCATCGGTTGTATGTTCAAACACGAAGTCTCAGATAAGTTTGGGAAAAAGCTCAAACAAAATAAAAAACCCATGAAAATTTAAATGGTAAAAGTTGAAGTCGCAAAACGCGAGAAGTCCAAAACATCGTAGCAAAAAAATTGAGTTAAAAAAACACAAAACATTTTCTTTTCAAAAAATAGCATTCATTTCAATGATAATGATATAATCCACACAAGTTCGAGGACTATGAAAACCGTAAACCATTGAAAAGTTGCAAGGAAAATCCATACCAAAAAAAGTGAAGTCTAGTATGCGAAAACACCCTCAGTACAAACCCATACGGGCATCAGTTCAAGTACTTTTTTCAGAACCATTCAAAATTACTCTATGAAAAAATACCTCCTCTGTACAAACACACACATAGATTAGTACGAGTGCCGCCGCGAGCGCCGCCGTTGTTGCTCGCGCCCCAAATGTTGTAGCTTAGACGACTTCAGAATGTTTATCGTGTGTGCTCTACCGTCGTGTGCTAGTCCAAGAATTACTATCATCTCATAAGTCCATGTATTACTACAATGGGAGTTCAAAAGAAAACCCTATAACACGCACCATGCCCCGGCACCATGCTTGGGACGCGAAAAAAGCTCAAGCGGAAAGAAAACCCTATATGAAAATTCAAATGATAAATGTTTAGGTCGTAAAATGAGAGAAGTCCAAAACACCGTTGCAAATAAATATTTTCTTTTTGAAAAAAATGTCATTCAGTTCAACTATATAAATCATGCAAGTTCGGGGACAATGATACCATAGATCGTTGGAAAGTACGAGGAAAATCTTACGGAAAAAACAGAGTAAAGTCTAGTATATGAAAACCGCTCAGTACAAACCCAAAAATTGGAGATCAGTTTGAGTCATCTATTTTCAGAAGAATTTAAAATTAATCTATGATAAATAGGAGTACTATAGAAGAAGAGAGAGGGAAATCAGCTGCAACAAACAAGCACCCCTTCATGGATTACAAATATCCAACATAGTGCCATTTCGTGATAACATGATAAGCCTGCTAGAAGAAACCTTCAAAGACAAAATGGATTGGCATCTAGAAAACTAATGTGCAAGATGAAAGGAACATGATTTATACAGTGCTAAATAGTACACCCCTCTTCACTCATCCATGTATTTACAAGCGTGTGGTCGAAAATAAGCACGAGATGGCACAATAGTTCCTAATTTTTCCTACCCTAATCAAAAGAATTTAGGCCTAACTATAGCTAAGCTGGTACTCCATTATTGATCCCAATCAAGAGGGACTGAAGATCGAGCAGTAGTAACTCACATAATCTCATCAAGAGTCAAAAAGAGAATTGAAAAGAAGTTTAACTCATGATCAAATGGTTGTTCGTACGTCCGTAGTACCCCGTCCCGAATGCATCTTTGGTTTTGCTCAGAGTCAGAGACTCAGAGCCAGAGCGTGCCGGCGTCCTTGAGTATGGGCATGAGCTCTCCGGAGATGTGCACGGCCGTGAGCCGATCGATCCCGCCAAGGTTCCTCCCACCAACGAACACCGCCAGCAGCGCGACAACGGCCTTGCCTCCAGCGTTCCCGGCCACCGCTGCAGCGAGCTCGGCCTCCTCGGTGACCTCGTGCATGGCGGGGTTCACCCCGAGCCCCTGCAACAGCTGCTTCACCACGTGGCTGAGGTAGCACCCGCGCCTCCCCACCACCAGCACCAGGCTCTCTGCCACCGCCCTCCTCACCACCTCCCCGCCGTCGCCCCTCGCCGCCATGTCGGCGAGCCGCGAGCCCGCCCTCCTGGCCGGCCACGCCCTCGGCCTGCTCGGACTGCTGCAGGCACGCCGGCAGCCGGCCGGCGCTGTAGGGGATCGCCTGGTACATCTCGATCGGCCGAGCGACGTACGACGTGATCGAGCTCTTCTCTTTTCCGCTCGGTTCGCCGTTGCTGCGCCAAGTCCCCTGCTGCCATGGACGCGTGCTTCTCTGCTTCCCCTGCATTCTCTCATGCTCCCATCGCCGCCTGCGTGTGGACTTGTACCGCCACTCTACCGCGTGTGCGCAAGGGCCGCAATGCAAGAGGCGCCCTGCTCCTTCCGCTTCTCGCCCACGCCATGTCGTGCGCGCTCTTGTAGAGAAAAATAGCTCAGAGTTCAATGAGATGAAAATCATCAGTACAACCGTCTGAAACCATCAGTTCAAGTAGGGTAACAGAATAATATTCTGTTACGCATAACAGAATAGCCTAGATGTATATATATACTAGTGTTCTGTCCTCTACAGCATTCACTTATAGCTATGTCTTCTTGTTGAATCTTTTGAACTAAGTGAATGTGATCGGATCCTAACCTCTCTATGCTTTCTATCTCAAACTCTATCTGTCCAAATCATATGCATTCTCTTGAAACTGTCGAATGTCTTCTCTGCGTCCTTGTCAGCAGAAGATACAGAGACAAACATTAAGTCCATTTTCAATGCTAATTCCTTCACTTGAAACCCGGAGAAGTAGGAACGACCACCCGACAATCCAGACGTGTGTGGGAACGTGGAACAACCTTCGATATGTTGCATGATGGCCACATGTTCTTCAGATGTGAATCGTCGGGGGCACCTGTGTAATAACACTGTGCCGTCCCTGTCCCTATAAATACACGCCTCACCACAGTCATTATCCTTTCTTCCACTCTCGCACAAACCCTAGCGCCACCGCTAGCCCTCGACGACACCGGCGACGAAGCGCTTAGCTGCCGCGACCTCTCCGACGCCGTCTTCACGCCGGCCGCGGACATCGTCTTCTCCGCCGCCGCCGTAGGTGTCCTCCGTCGCCAAGTTAGGGCACGGACGATCGAACTGCTCGGCCTCCTCTTCCACTCCGTCTAGCAGTTCTTCGTGTGGTAAATAAAACTTCCTTTTTACGGCCCCTTTGATCCTATAGATTCATCACTTTCTGCCACAAGAAGTTTCTATTCACACAAGTTGGATCTATTTCATACTGCATCTCATAATATGCCTAGTATGTTCACTTATGCTTCACAAAGTAGTTAGATTCCTCACTTGTACTGATCCGTGGATTCGTACAAATCTGGAACCAACTCTTTATCTATGAGTGAATGCCTTTGCATGATGAGGTCAATGTCTTCTAAACTGATTTATCTTCAAAATCTTCTGAGAATGCATATGACCTCTTCCCCTTCCCTCGCACCTTAATGCTGTCACAGGTACATGTCCGTGGGAGAATCCCTTGGTTCTCATAGTCTGCATTCATTTGCAGAATTGTTACAGCATCATATAAATTCTCCCGAAGCCAGTTCCTGTTTGACCCGCAGGAGGAAGCCTCTGAAACCTTTGAACATGTTGAAGCCATTCAGTTTGAAGTTCATGGCTACAGAGAAATCTACAAGGAAGGGAGGCAGACATCACCGTGGAAACACTGCTAAGGACCTGCTACCAGATCTATATGAGCAATACAAGTCAGATCCAGAAGAAACCTATGGAGAACGCAAGAACCAAATCCAATGGATTCGAAGACATTGGGCAGAGGAATGGTTCAAGTACAGATTCGTCACCGACGAATATGCTGAGAAGAGTGCCATCAAGGGACCATGGGGAGATATCATATACAAAGGTCTTCAACCCAAATCACAGTCCGAAGCTATTGCTCAAGGCTTTTACCCATGCATGCTTCGTGGACCTCAGCCTGCTAATGCCGACCCATCCTCTCTGTTATGGTGTCGCGAAGACAATCTCTTCAAGCGCAACTATCAGTTTGCACAGAACTCTGCCAAGGAAAACAAGAAGTCATTGGGATTAGACTTCAACCCAGGCCCCTCTGCGCCACGTGCTGATGGCACACGAGAAGTTGAACCCAATCTGGTTGGGCCCTTCTACAACCTAGAAGGTCTCATCACTCATATTATGGTTCAAGGGGCAGTCGTGGCTCAACCTGCAGATGATGCTGAATCTGACGAAGCACCTGCACCACCGAAGCCGCAGAAGCAGAAGAAGGCTAAAGCTTCAAAGTCTGCCTCAGCACCAAAAATCTTACGGGCGAAGCCACTGTCTACTGCACCTCTTGAAGACAGTGTGCAGTCTGAAGATCTCTCACGTATCTCCAAGAAGGCTGAGATGAGAAAGAATACTGATCAGGCACTGACTGCTGCTGCTATTCTGCGCAATGACGTCATTGATCTGTCCAGCGATGAAGAGCTTGCAGATGACGCTCTTGAGCAACTGATCAAGAGCAAGGAGGAAGCAGAGATCTTCAATGATTTGCCTCTCTTTGATGTGGCAATCATCCATAACTTCATTGATGAGTGGTTTGACACGCCCAACCTCAGCTTTGCAGATCTGCAACTTCCAATTGGCCTCAGTGTCGCCTTCACTGGCGCCATTTCTTCAGAGCTAGCTCTAGCTCAGCGCATCGTTGAACTGAAGCAAAAGATCGACTTTGAGAAAGCTCAGTTCAAGAAGCACATGGCCAAGCTCAGCGTGCAAGATGTGAAAAACTTCAAGATTATGCTGCACGAGCTCAAGGAAGCCTTCCTCAAGAAGCGTGAAGAAGCTAAAGGTTCTCGTGAGCGCATGAAGAGCCTGGCTGACAAGTGTGTGCAAGCCTACAATGAGGCTGAGAAGCGCAAGGCTCTTGGTCGTCCTGGCATTGACCCAAGAATGGCTCCAAAGAAGAAGAAGCCCTCAACTGACCAATCTGCACCTTCAAGGCAGGAAGAACCTCGCATAGTCTTCCCAAGCAGCATGACTGGCTCGAAGCCAAAGGTCAGGTCAACCGCTTCAGAACTAAAGAAGATAAGGACTGCCGAGGCTGAAGCCAGAAAAAGGAAAAATCCTGAAGCTTCTGATGTCGCTCCCTCTAAGAAGAAGCGCAAAACCAAGAAGGATCGGGCTGCTCCCACAGAGCCCTTAGTTGTTGAACCTATCTCAATGGTTTGCCCTGCATCTGAACACCATGAGCGCCAACTAATTGTTCATGAGCCTGCTTCCACAGAAGCTCCTGATGCTGAAGACATTCTAGCAGTTGACCCCACCGCTGCTGAAGACATTGGTCATCATGACAATGTTGAAGATGATGAAGTCCTTCCTCAGATCGAGCACCAACTGGTATCATCGCCTGTGCTTACGCACAGCAAACTCATCAGCATTGGTCGTCCTCTGACGCCAACTGCTCAGGATGCATCGTGGGCTGATCACCCACAGAGACAAGACACTCCAAGCTCTCCCCAAGCAACCCCATCAGTGCAAGAAGAGGATGACTTTGAGGCCCAGCCAACTCCATCTCCACAGGCGTCGCCAGTGCTACGCAGGCTTCGCAAAGGACCGAGGTCTCAAGTCCCTCTTCCGAGCGTTCCAGAAGGAGAAGTGCACCACCAATCTGTTGCACGTCAAGTGTTTCCAGATGCCACTCCTACTGTGACTGTCTCTGAGTCTGAAGCCAAAGGTGCTGAAGACAATCCGGCTGCATCAGCCGATGACAAACAAGAAGAAGATCGTGTCCCTACACCCCCAAACTCTGAAGAAGCTGTTCCTGAAGTGAACGTGTCTGTGCCCGACCCTCCAGCTCATCAAGTGGAGGTTGAGAATCTTGAGGCTGCCACCACCAACACAAATGAAGCCAATGACGTAGTCATGGCTGAAGCAAATGTGGAGCCTGCACCAACCAATGTGCCAGAGGCCAATGAAGCCAATGATGCAACTGCAATAGATGTGCAGCCTGACGCCTCTGTTGATGCCACTGCTCCCGTTCTGCCACCAAGGCCACACACTATCGAGCAAGCATTCAACTATGGCCAACTTCTCACTGTCAAATGGCCTCTTCTGACTCCTCCACCTGTTGCTGGTCCTCAGTTTGACTATCACATTGAGCACAGGCCTCAGGTACAGAAGCCAATGCCAAGGTTGCCCAGGTTTCCAGGTCCTGCATCGGCACCCGGATCTTTTAATGTCAACGGCTTCAAAGCACACAACACCTTCTTCAATAGCGCCAAGAACCCCTACTCAAGGGGAAGAATATCTTCTGATCGGTTCTGGAGCTATCAGCAGCAAAGTTATTACTCATGCATTCTGTACAATCAAGGTCGCATTTTCCCACATATGCGTCTTGACACTGAAGCCATAACTGGTCTGCCTTGCTTGGAAGAAGCTCTGGATTGCTTCAAAGAGTCTGGATTGTTGCCATTCGTCACCGACAAGGAGCACTGGAATGAAGAATTGCTGCTCCAATTCTATGCCACTCTTCATATTCGTGGCTACAACAGAGATCCGAAGACGTGGGTCCTTGAGTGGATGACCGGCCATGTTCATCACGAAGCCAAAGCCTTTGATATCATTGAGCTCACTGGTCTGCCCACTCCAGGAGATCTTTATGAACCTGGTTGTCAGCTTCACAGTGCAGCCATGGAGAGCATCTTTCAGAAGCCTGAACCAAACATGAGTCAGATGCTTAGCATGATGAAGCCTTTGCCTCCAGATGCTACATATCCTAAGGAGTTCTTTGTTGAAGACCTTGAGTATCTGCCACGCACTATCTATCACATTATAAGGCAAACTCTTTGGCCCATCAAAGGACATTCTCCACATGCAAAGCTGGAAGGTGCAATGAAGACTTTGGTCTTTCATATTCTTCACGGCAAATGCATTAATGCACAAGACTTCTTCATCCGTTAACTTGCTGCATCAGGATCTGATCTTTTTGGCTTGAAGTTTTACACTCCATGGATAATGCGGCTGATCAAACTACACTCAGCTGTCACCTATCAGCCATCTGCTCGCAATCATCGGATCTTTCTGCCTGACATTGATATGTCAGTTGAAGCCATCTATCTAGAGCCTGCCAAGGAGCCTCTTAGTCTTCAGAATGCTGAGCATCAAAGCTTCTCTCAAAACATTAAAGGAGTTCAAGCAGTCTCTCGTGTTTATCCTCTGGCTGGCACTACACGTGCACCTCACCATGCCCTCACTGAAGCCACTGACAGCACCATTGCCCAACGGCCCAAGAAGCGATCCCGTGTTCTCAATGACCGAGAGCTTCTGGTTGCCCTTCATCAGAAACATGATAGACATCATGACTGGCTGAAGTGCCAAATGCAAAGCCTCTTGGTGGACGTAAACAGGATTCGCAATCTTGCCACCAAGAATGCCTTTGTTGCCCATGAAACCTGTCGGCGTACATGGAAAGGGCTGACGCTTATGTGTTCTGAAGATGATCTTCAAGAGGATGGCTTCTCTGAATGCTTCAAGTTTGACTCAACACCTCCAAGAAGGACTGTGCTGCGATGAACTCCGTCTCTTGAAGACTCTGAGTTCTCTTCCTCCGCGGCAACTGTGAATGCCAGAGTGATCGATGACGAAGACGATGCTACTTCACCGCCCCCTACTTCTGCATGCATCGACACTGCCCCGAGTTCGTCTGCACCGCCTAACAACACCGACGACCTTGCTGCTTCACCTACTCCTCATGGGAACGAGTAGATGCTCTATGTCTTCAAACCTTTTTGGTCCTTACTGACAAAAGGGGGAGAAACATATGAGTTTGATAGTCTTCAAGCGGGTCCATATGGGCAGTTGCTTTATGTTTTGCCTAGTGTTTACAACTCTCATTTTGATACATTTGGTTCTTTGAGTTGTAACACTTAAACTCGATGGTCGTTTGCTACTTATTTGCTATTCTGTGATGCGATGATAAATTCCGCATGTGCGACGATAAATTCCCCACTTAGATCATTTTGCAGACGTCCATTTTTCATTATGCATGTCATTATCTTCACATACTTTTCGTGCATGATGAATTTTCATCATAAGTTGAAGAGGATCTCCACAAGTACAACCTGCCATGTGCATTTGCATTCCAAAAGCAAATTACTTATATGCACATCGTCAGGTGGAGCCCTTGCAACTTATGTAGACAATTCCCTATCCTTTACAATTTCACATATTATATTCCCCGCTGAAAACTTCAACTAGTTCGTCATCAATCACCAAAAAGGGGGAGATTGTAAGTGCATCTAGTGCCACCCCTAGTTGGTTTTGGAGTATTGACGACAAACCTAGTTGAGGGACTAATGTGTTTGTGAGAATTGCAGGATAACACAGGTAGAAGTCCTTCATTGATTCGGTTTTTCTACCAGAGATGACCCCTAAAAATGTAAGAAGACATTGAAGACAAAGGTGGTATGTGAAGACATTCACATTGAAGACTATGACAAGAGAAGACATCGCATGAAGACTATGGAGCGCGAAGACTTAGTTCTTTCGTCGTTCTTTTTATTCTTTGTTGAGTCATAGGAACCACCGTACTGTTAAGTGGAGTCTAGGAGAACCAGTCAGAATGACTGAAGTGATGCTTAACCAAAATCCTATGTCTTCGAGTGAAGACTATGCAAGCAAATCTTGTCCAGAGTTGGATATGTCAGCTTTGCTTGTAGCCCAAGTAAAGTTGCCGTGTGTGTTTGAAATCTGACCGTTGGAACACGTGTCAGTTCCTTAGTGACCAAGGGTCATTTCAGACAAATCAGGTCGGGTTGCCTAGTGGCTATAAATAGCCCACCCCCTACAACCATAAACGGTTGGCTGCTCAGAGTTAAAGTATGGCTTTTGTCGTTTGAGAGCAACCTACCTCGAAGCCTTTGAGAGAGAATTCCTTGCGAGGATAAAGCCCTAACCACCCAGAGCCAAAGAGTGTTAGGCATCACTTAAGTCTTCCTGTCTGTGTGATCTGAAGACTTATTACACTTGAGGAATGTGAATCCTCCAGCCGGTTAGGCGTCGCGTTCTGAGCATCCAAGAGTCATTGTGGATCGTCGGTGAACGAAGTCTATGAAGGTTTGGAAGTCTACCTTGAAGACTTACCAGAGTGATTGGGCGAGGACTGGGTGTCCTTAGCTCAAGGGGAATAAGGTGAAGACGAGGTCTTCTGAGTTGAATCTCAGCCTCCCTAACCAGACGTACAATTGTCACAGCAACTGGAACTGGTCCAACAAATCATTGTCTTCAACGAGTCACTGGTTTCATCCTTCCCTTCCCTTTACTTACTGTTGGTCCTTGTGAAGTCATTGTACGATTCCATCACCATTTGGCTTCACTGAGTGATTACTTGTTCTGATTGGCTTCACAATATCTTCCTACCCGATCCTTACTGCCTAGCTGCTATTAGTCATTGCGCTTTCACTTCATTGAATACCTGACTATGGTTTGCCTAGTGTAGTCTACCTTCCGCTGCATGGTAATAGGTTTATTTCTATCGTTTGTCTTCGAAACTTCCATGTTTTGAAGACTTTCATAAAAACCTCCTATTCACCCCCCCTCTAGTCGATCACTAGCACTTTCAGGGGTTTATTTCATATTGCATGAATTTATCTCTCTACATCATGTCATTTTGTGTAACATCCTCGATGCGACTACAGCTCCCACGTGTCGAGGCACGACTTAGAGACATAATCGCATTGAAGGCATATGTCGCAAGTTAGGCAATCTTCACAATCATCCCATGTAATATAAATAATAAAGGGGAGATAACATAGTTGGCTTACACTCGCCACGTCAATCAAGTACATAAATAACATTACATCATCCAAACACTCATGGCCCGACTACGGCGCCAAAATAAAAGAGAACCCAACATGCGACACGGTCCCAATCACCCCCAACTGGGCACCACTACTGATCGTTGGGAAAGGAAACATAGTATTGTTGAGAGCCTTTGTCGAACTCCCACTTGAGCTCGTACGCGTCTCCTGGAGCGGAAACATCAGGCCCTGCATCTGGTGATACAATAATCTGTGAGCCACAGGGACTCAGCAATCTCGCACCCTCGCGATCAAGACTATTTAAGCTTATAGGTATGGCAAGGTAAAATATGAGTGAAGCTGCAGCAAGCGACTAGCAATTATGGTGGCTAACTTATTCGCAAAAGAGAGCGAGAAGAGGAGGCAAGGCACGAGTGAGAAGCTAGAGAACAACCTGCGCAAACATTACTCCAACACCGTGTCCACTACCCGGACTCCGCCGAGAAGAGGCCATCATGGTAACACACTCAGTTGATTCATTTTAATTAATTAAGGTTCAAGTTATCTACAACCGGACATTAACAAATTCCCATCTGCCCATAACCGTGGGCACGGCTTTCGAAAGTTCAATCCCTGCAGGGGAGTCCCAACTTAGCCCATGACAAGCTCTCACGGTCAATGAAGGAATAGACGTCCTCCCAAGACGTTCCGATCAGACTCGGTATCTCGGTAACTCAAGACACTTCGACAGGTTAAAACAAGACCAGCAACACCGCCCGAATGTGCCGACAAATCCCGATAGGAGCTGCACATATCTCTTTCTCAGGGCACACTCAGATGAGACATCCTACGAGTAAAACCAACCCTCAAGTTGCCCCGAGGTGGCCCCGCAGTCTACTCGGTCGGACCAACACTCAGAGGAGCACTGGCCCGGGGGGGGGGGGGTTAAAATAAGATGACCCTTGGGCTCCGGAAACCCGAAGGAAAAAGAGGCTAGGTGGCAAATGGTAAGACCAAGGTTGGGCATTGCTGGAAAAGCTTTAATCAAGGCGAACTATCAAGGGGTTCCCATTATAACCCAACCGCGTGAGGAACGCAAAATCCAGGAACATAACACCGATATGACGGAAACTAGGGCGGCAAGAGTGGAACAAAACACTAGGCGAGAGGCCGAGCCTTCCACCCTTTACCAAGTATATAGATGCATTAAGATAACATAGCAATATAATGATATCCCAACAAGTAAGTAAATGTTCCAACAAGGAACGGCCTCCAATCTTCACCTGCAACTAGCAACGCTATAAGAGGGGCTGAGCAAAGCGGTAACATAGCCAATCAACAGTTTGCTAGGACAATGGTGGGTTAGAGGTTTGACATGGCAATTTGGGAGGCTTTCAAGCAAGTGGTAGGCATCGGAGCAATGGCATAGCAAAAGAGCGAGCAAGCTAGCATAGCAAAGATAGTAGTGATTTCGAGGGTATGATCATCTTGCCTGCACAGTTGTCAGAGTTGACTAGATCCTCAAGAGCAAACTCAACGGGCTCCTCATTAGTGAACTCGTCTCCCGTCTCTACCCAAACAAGACAAACAAGCAACAAGGACACAATCAACCATGTGCAAACTCAAACAACACGATGCAAAGGTGATATGCTATGCGGGATGCGATGCTGGATGCAAAATGCAAGATATGACAGTAAATGCATGAACCTGGCCTCAAATTGGAATTCCAAGGGTTCCACTGGAAAGATGAGATGAAATCGCTTGAAAACAATATAAAGAACGCCGGAATCGGAGTTACGGTTCGGAAATGGCAAGCGATTCAAAAATGACACCGGTCTGCGATTTACATCAAGTAGGCATCTAAATACAATGAAATGGACATGCTACAGCACCCAAACATGACAACAAAATACATGTAAGGGATTCACACAAGATGCTTAACAAAAGTCTAGCACTGAGCTACGGCCAATTCATCCATTAACAGGTCCAAACAAGCATGGCAAAAACGCAAATGCAAAACAGATTTCAGACTTAGTGAAATTAACACTTGTCCGAAATTTCAGATCATATAGCCCTCTTCGGAGCAACAAAACAACATGCTACAGAACCTGAACATGACAAAGAAAGACATGGCATGGAGATACGCAACAAGCTTAACAAAAGTCCCTTAGTGACCTTGAGCCAAAAGGGATCACAAAATATACTAACAAGCACACGAACATAGCAAAAACATAATCAGTTTTCAGACTTAGTGAAAACTGGGACATGCTGAAATATAACTCACGAAGGCATGTTTACGAGCTCGATGCACTCACCACGTTGGAAGTAATGGCAACAAAAGCATACACCCATAAATAAGGCACAAAATACAAGCTATACATGGCAAGAACAATGGCATAGCATGCACGGATCAACTACAATAACATCGGCAAAATCGCAAACAAGTTGACGATCTGCCCAGATTCGCAACGAAGCAAAAGTAGAGCTCGATTGACTCAAGCTAGGGTGCTACATAATTGCAAACAAAGACATGGATGGATAGAGCACTACAACATTAACAAAACTCCCTTACTGATCATCCCCAAACGAGGCACGGATCACTAGGAAATAGCATGAACATATGGCATCATGAACTAAATAATCCCAGACTTAGTGAAAACTACTAAGTCCCTGAAAACAGATTTACCGGGTGCCTCACTTTGCAAGCTTGCACAAGTCACCACACACATCCTAAAAATGCATGGGTTTCACCTCTGGAAAGATAACAAAATCCTTAACAAAACATATGTAGGACTCTCAGGCATAGCATGCACACATTAATCATGGCAAAAATGACAAATGTCTAAGATGAACTAGCAGATCTGACAATTAACTCACGAAGCCCTCTTCTAACAGCATTTCGGGCATCAAGATGAGCTCAAATGAAAATGATGCAATGGAATGAAATGATGTACTCTCTGAGGTGAACATTTTGATATGCTATATTCATGAATCAGAGCTACGGATGCAAAGTTACGGGGCCGCGAATATGGGCATATGAACTAAAAATCCTGAGGACTTGGTAAAAAAAACTACCCCGGATTAGGGTTTACTGTAGCAGATCTGGATTGGGGCACGTACTTCGAGGTTGACCAGGTCCTCGCCGGAGCTTCTCGTCGGAGGAGGAAAAGACGGCCGGGGCGGGGAAGAGGCGCGACTGCCGGCGCCGTTGACCACGGGCGGCGGCGAGGCGAGGTCCGGCGGCGGCCGGCGATGGCGGTGGCGAGGCGCGGGCGGCGGGGCGCGGCGGGCTCGCGGCGGGCTCGCGGCGGCCGGCGCGGAGGGGCTGGGCGAGGCGGCGGCTGGGCGGCGATGGCGGCTCCGGCCGCCGGAGTTGGAAGAGGCGGCGGGGATGGCAGCCTCGGGCGGCGGCGCGTGGATGGGCTCGCGGGGGCCCCTCCTGGGCCTCCCGGGCCGGCGGCGGGTGAGGGACGCGGCCACTCAGGCTGCGCCACGTGGTGGCGGTGGGAGGCGCCCGGACATGTCCGTCGGTGGGAGCTTTGTCCGGCGGCGCGCGGGATCCGATTTTCTAGGGTTTGAGGAAGGGGATCCGCGAATTTTTAGAGGGGGGTGTATATATAGGCATAGAGGGAGCTAGGAGAGTCCAAATGAGGTGCGGTTTTCGGTCACGCGATCGTGATCGAACGCTCTAGGACATGGAGCAGAGTTTGGTGGGTTTTGGGCCAAATTGGAGGGGTGTTGGGCTGCAACACACACGAGGCCTTTTTGGTCCCTCGGTTAACCGTTGGTGTATCAAACGAAGTCCAAATGACACGAAACTTGACAGGCGGTCTACCGGTAGTAAACCAAGGCCGCTTGGCAAGTCTCGGCCCAATCCGGAAATGTTTAATCCCCACACACGAAAGAAAGCTAGAAATGGCCACCGGTGGAGAACGAAGCACCGGAATGCAAAACGGACAACGGGGAAAATGCTCGAATGCATGAGACGAACACGTATGCAAATGCAATGCACATGATGACATGATATGAGATGCATGACAACGATAACAACACACGGAGACAAAGACCCGAACCCCAGAAAATAAATATAACTTAACGCCGGAAACGGCAAGAGTTGGAGTACAAATAAGGAAAGTTACATTCGGGGTGTTACAACACTCCACCACTATGAAAAGATCTCGTCCCGAGATCTAGGACTGAAAGAACGCCGGGTGCTCAGAACGAAGGTGATCCTCGCATTCCCAAGTAGCTTCACGGTTGGAATGGTGTGACCACTTGACTTTGAGAAATTTGATTGACTTGTTGCGAGTCTTGCGTTCAGTCTCTTCAAGAATAGCAACTGGGTGCTCACAATAAGAAAGATCTTCTTGGAGCTCAATGTCCTCGAAGTTGATGGTGCGGTCAGGAGTCTTGAAGCACTTTCGAAGCTGAGAGACATGGAACACGTCATGAACATTTGCAAAGTTTGAAGGAAGCTCGAGTTGATAGGCGAGGTCGCCTCTCTTGCTGACAATCTTGAAAGGTCCCATGTATCTAGGGGCAAGCTTCCCTTTGATACCGAAGTGACGAGTACCTTTCATAGGAGAGACATGGAGGTAAACATGATCTCCGATCTCGAAAGCTAAATCACGGTGCTTACTATCATAGTAGCTCTTCTGACGGGATTGGGCTGCTTTGAGGTTATCACGAATGACTTTGCACATTTCTTCTGCTTCTGTGATTAAGTCATTACCCAAAAGCTGACGTTCACCGGTTTCAGACCAGTTGAGAGGGGTACGGCACTTCCTGCCATACAGAATTTCAAAAGGGGCCTTGCCTGAACTTGCTAGAAAACTGTTGTTGTAGGAGAATTCAGCATAAGGAAGACAATCCTCCCACTTCATGCCGAAGGAGATCACACAAGCCCTGAGCATATCTTCAAGAATCTGGTTGACACGCTCGACTTGACCGCTTGTTTGAGGATGGAAAGCTGTGCTGAAGCCGATGTTGGTGCCCATGGCCTTCTGAAATGAATCCCAAAACTTCGAGGTAAAGATGCTACCACGGTCTGAAGAGATCACTTGAGGAATACCGTGCAGAGAGACAATACGAGAGGTATAGAGTTCCGCCAATTGAGTTGCAGTGGTCGACTCTTTGATAGGCAGAAAGTGAGCCACTTTGGTGAGTTTGTCGATGACAACGAATATAGCATCATTGCCACGCTTGGACTTTGGAAACCCAGTCACGAAGTCCATTTCAATGTGGTCAAACTTCCATTCTGGAATGGCAAGAGGTTGGAGGAGACCTGCTGGCCTTTGGTGCTCTGCCTTCACTCTTCTGCAGACATCACATTCATTCACGAATTGAGCGATCTCGCGCTTCATTCGAGTCCACCAATAAGCTTGCTTAAGGTCCTGATACATCTTCGTGCTCCCAGGGTGGATGGAGAGGAGAGAATTGTGAGCCTCGTTCATGATCACCTTACGAAGTTCACCTTTGGGCACAACAATACGATCCTCGAAGAAGAGAGTGTCCTTGTCATCAAGGCGGTAGCACTTGTACTTGGACTGACTCTTGGCAATCCCAATCTTCACCTTTTTAACAATAGCATCAAGAAGCTGGGCTTGGCGAATCTGGTCTTCTAATGTAGGAGAGACTTGAAGGTTGGCGAGGAAACCTTGAGGAAAAACTTGCAGATTAAGTTTGCGGAAAGCTTCACAAAGCTCGGGTTGATAAGGCTTGAGAATCAGACTGTTGCAGTAAGCCTTTCTGCTCAAAGCGTCAGCAATCACATTGGCCTTGCCTGGAGTATACTCAACACTCGGATTATACTCTTGAATCATTTCGACCCATCGAGTTTGCCTGAGGTTGAGATTAGGCTGAGTGAAGATGTACTTGAGACTCTTGTGATCAGTGAAAATGTCCACTTTTCTTCCCAAAAGAAGATGTCTCCAAGTCAAAAGAGCATGCACAACTGCCGCCAACTCGATATCATGAGTGGGGTAGTTCTTCTCATTAGGCTTCAACTGGCGAGATGTATAAGCAACAACTTTATTCTCTTGCATCAATACTGCGCCAAGACCTTGGAGAGAGGCATCACAAAAGACCTCGTACGGTTTGGATTCATCAGGCGGAGTCAGAACTGGAGCAGTGATCAATTTCTCTTTCAAAGTGTTGAAAGCAATATCACACTCCGGAGACCAAACGTACTTGACGTGCTTCTGAAGAAGATTAGAGAGAGGCTTCGCGATCTTAGAAAAGTTTTCAACGAATCTTCGGCAATAGCTTGCGAGACCGAGAAAACTGCGGAGTTGCTTCACGTTCTGAGGAGGTTCCCAATTCACAATTGCAGACACCTTCTCAGGATTCACGGCAATGCCCTTGGCAGAGATGATATGACCAAGATAAAGAACCTCATCGAGCCAAAATTCACACTTGGAGAACTTGGCGTAGAACTAATGTTCTCTGAGCTTATCGAGAACCAAACGCAAATGCTTGGCATGATCTTCCTTGTTCTTCGAGAAAACCAGAATGTCGTCGAGATAGACCAAAACAAAGTCATTAGTGTAGGCGTTGAAGATGAAGTTCATCATGCGAGAGAACGTCGTAGGAGCGTTGGCAAGGCCAAAAGACATGACAGTGTATTTATATGAACCAAAGCTTGTTCTGAATGCTGTCTTGGGAATATCTTCTTCACGAATGTGAATCTGGTGATAACCCATACGGAGGTCAAACTTGGAGAATACTTGGGCACCTTTGAGTTGTTCGAACAGCTCATTGATGTTGGGAAGTGGGTATTTGTTCTTGATGGTCTTCTTGTTCACCAGACGGTAATCAACACAAAGTCGGTCCGTTACATCCTTCTTCTTCACAAAAAGAACACCACAACCCCACGGAGAAGAACTAGGCCGGATGAGACCCATTTTCTCTTGCATATCGAGTTGCTTCTTCAGCTCCTTCAACTCTTCAGGTCCGAGCTTGTAAGGACGTTTGCACACAGGTTCCGTGCCAGGTTCAAGTTCAATAACGAATTCAACTGGCCGGTGCGGAGGCATTCCTGGGAGCTCTTCTGGAAAGACATCTTGATATTCGCAAACGACTGGAATTTGAGAGATGGCATCCAATTCACCCTTCTCATTGAGAGAAAACAGACGGATAGTATCATCATGAGCGGCAAAGACAATTACATCCTCAGACGAATGAGTCAATTGAATCTGCCAGGCTGCACAATGAAGCTGAGCCTTGTGCTTAGAAAGCCAATCCATCCCGAGAATAAGATCAATATCTGAGTTACCAAGCACCATCGGAGAAGAGAGAAACTTGTAATCGCCCAACGTGATAGACATCGGGAGCAACCAAACTAGAAGTCAAAAGCTTGCCGGGAGAAACAACTTGCATGACTTTGGGCATAATCTCGGTATCAACATTGTGCTTCGATGCAAAAGAGCATGACAAAAAGGAATGCGATGCACCAGTGTCAAAAAGAACTTTTGCAGGAACATCGTTAACAAGAAGGTTACCCATGATCACATCTGACGAGTCCTCTGCCTGAGCTGCATTCATCAAATTGACCTTGGCATGCTTGGGGTTATGCTTGACCACAGCTGTACTTGCTGATCTGACAGGAGGAGGAGGAAGACGCCTCTGGTTGAGACACTTGTTGGCATAGTGACCCTTCTGTTGGCACTTGTTGCACGTGACCTCTGAAACCGGACGGTGATACGGAGCACTCGATCTTGGAGCTTGAGACGAAGTCTTGTTCTGAAAGCCAGGGTTGGGTGGGTGGGAAGAACCACTGCCACCTTTACTCTTCTGCTGATACGGCTGACGGAACGGAGGAGGAGGAAGCCAGAACTTCTGCTGCTTGGCCACTTGAGTAGAGGAAGAAGGAGTAACATCTCTGACTCGCTTCTTGGAAGCATCACACCTCAACTGAGCAGCCTCTTGCTTTAGTGCCATGTTGTAGAACTCATCGTACCTCAAGGGCTCAAAGAGAACAAGAGCGAGCTGGATATCTTCTCTGAGACCACCCCTGAACTGATATATCATGCTCTTCTCATCAGGGACGTCCTGGTTGGCAAAGCGGGCAAGCTTCTGGAACAACTTGTTGTAGTCATAGACAGACAAAGAGCCTTGCTTCAGATTGCGGAATTCCTCACGCTTGCTTTCAACCACGCTCTGCGGAATATGATGAGCTCGGAAATCTCGACGGAAATCATCCCAAGTGATAACACGTCCACCTCTGGAGTCCTTGTACTGCTGGAACCATTCTGCAGCTTGATCTTTGAGTTGGAAGGAAGCGAACTTGACAAAGTCCTCAGGCCTGACGTTACTGCACTCGAAATGCTTACACAGATCCACAATCCAATCGTCAGCATCGGTTGCCTCAACACAATTGCTGAAAGTCTTTGGCCCGTTAGCAAGGAACTGGTTGAGTGTAGCAAAGTGACTCTGATTGCTGCCTTGATTCCCTTGACTGCCTTGATTGCGCTCTTGGAGAATTTGCATGATCAGCTGTGTATTTGCATTGGTTGCGGCCATCATAGCTTGCCATGCCTCTGGAGGAGGTGGAGGCGGTGGCGGATCAGGATTCGGAGTCGTGTGTGTTGGAGGAGCCATCCTGAAGAGGGTGACCACCATTAGCACATTGATAGACAAATATTGAAGCTGAATCCAACGGAATGAAAATTGCAACATATAGTCTTCACATCCGAACAAAATGAACGAATGCATTCCTCTTGAAATGGTCACATATCCATAAATTGA